>NC_133362.1:26304375-26467282 GCF_049309525.1 Garra rufa | reverse complement strand
CACCATTGAAGTCCACTATATTGAAAAACATAATTTCTTTATGACTGAAGAAAGAAAGACATGAACATCTTGTATGACAAGGGAGTAAGTAAATTATCTGTAAATTTTTGTTCTGGAAGTGAACTTCTCCTTATAACTAAAAACCATACATTTCTGATGGATCATATGACACTAAAGACTAATGGCTGCTGAAAATCACAGGAATAAATATATTAAGTTTTATTTTAAATTGTAATAATTTTTTGATCAAATAAATGCAGCCTTGGTAAGCATAAGTATGGAAGGCCGTTTCCGCTACTGAATAAAAAATTTAAAAAGGTAATTGTGACTTTTTGTCTCACAATTATGATTTTTTTTTCTCACAGTTGCAAGTTATGAAGTCAGAACTGCAAGATATACACGCAATTCTGAGGAATAAAGTCAGAATTGCAAGATATGACCTAACAGTTTTGACTTTTTTTTCTCAGAATTGCGAATTTATATCTCGCAATTGACTAATTCTTAGAACTGCAAGTTTATATTTCGCAATTGTGAATTTTTCTTAGAATTGCAAGTTTATATCTTGCGATTCTGACTTTATAACATGCAATTGTGATTTATTAAGTCAGAATTTGGAGATATAAACTTTTTTCCCTCAAAATTGGACTTTATAAGTCTCAGTTGCAAGTTTTTATCTCACAATTCTGAGAAAAAAAAGTCAGAAATGGAAAATACAAACTCTCAATTGTGAGAAAAAAGTCAGGCAATATCATTATATCACTCTATATCTCACAATTCTGACTTTATAACTCACAATTTCTAATTTATGTCTTGCAATTCTGACTTTATTTCTCAGAATTGTGAGTTTGTATCTCACAATTCTGACTTTATAACAAGCAATTGTGAGTTTATATCTCACATTTCTGAGAAGAAAAAAGTTTGTATCACGCAGTTGCGAGAAAAAGTCAGAATTGTGAGATGAGATAAGTCGCAATTACCTTTTTTATTTTTTATTCAGTGGTGGAAACGGGCTTCATTCAAAAAAAAAAGATAAATACAGTATAAAGCTTTGTTACTCTATTATATATATATATATATATATATATATATATATATATATATATATATACACACACACACATTTTGTTTTACAATGGACAGCCCATTTTTAGACACAAAAGCAGCTCTAAATCTCAGCAATACATCTTTATTGATTTTTGAGCATATCTCTGTGGAAAGGCCACTCTCTTCTAGCTGCCATGTCTGATATTTGCCTGTACCCAGCTGTTGTGCCAAACAGGAAGGGAAATAAGTGGCTGGTGGAAATGAGGCTCCGTTTATCTGCCTTTGGCAGTGACATGATAATAAAATAAGCGCCATCCACTCTGTAATCGTCCTTGTGATTCAGGGCCCTGTCATGTTCAATCAAATGAGAGAGGGACTTTATAAATGCAGAAAGTGGAATTATTCTTTCACAACAATGCACTGATAGCTGATGTCAAACAAAGTTAATAAGCCAGCGCTCTATTTTTCTCCTGCATCTATCATTTCTCTTACTCTAAATGAAAGATATGTGTGCATCACGTTCCCTCATTCGACACTATAATTTCGGCGTGTGTTGGAGTGCGTGTCATATGGTGCCTTTTTGTCAGTTTGTATTCAAAAATGTTTCTTGTCCTGCACATCTGAAAAACAAGCTAAAACAGGTTTCTTTTTTTATCTTTGTTTTTTTTGTTTGAAGTCAGCAAAACTTTCTGGCAGTATATTTAACATTCCCTGCCAATGTTCTGGTTGTCTGGCAATGCATTTAAAACGTTGCTTTGACGCTGGTTTCTGCAAGATGTGCGTCCAACTGGATAATTTCTTTATGCAGAAGCATGTCAAATGAGATGCACATACAATGCCTTCACACTGGTATATAAGGATATTTTTTTATGTCAAGTTTGCTGTTTTTTTTATTTTTCCACAGGATTACAATGATGAGATCAGGCAGGAGCAACTTCGTGAGCTCTCCTACTTAAATGGCTCAGATGACCCAAGCCGAGGAAGAACCGCACGAGGACGAGGCCTACGTCCGACCTCCACAGCCTCCACCCGGTACAGTACCTTGACCTCACCAGCCCTCAGAAAAGTCATAGAAACCTTAAAAGAATAGCTCATCCTGTATGCCACTGGTCGGCAATTAGCGGCCCGCGGGCCACATGTGGCCCGCAAGCAAAAATATCTGGCCCGTGAGATTGTTTGAACTATAGAGCAGCTGTCCCCAACCACGGGCCGCGGGACATTCCTACCGGGCCGTAGTTTACAACATGAGTTTAAAAAAAATGCATGCAAACTAAATAAACTCAATTTAATTCGCAATAATGTCGTTTTAATGTCGTTTTAAAAACGTTTTTACATGACACAGGCATATATGCAGTTGTTTGATTGCACGCATGTTTGCATTTTGCAAGGTCTTTTTCCTTACGTCTGTCTGTCCCGTCTTTATGCTTTGCATATTGGCTTCAGCGCTGCGCAGCCTCAGCTCAGCTCACTTCACTTGATCAGTTCTTGGCGAACTGTAGTGTCACACGAAGCTAGCTAAACTGCTAGAATGAGCAACAAAAAGCAAACATCTTTAGAGAATTTCTTTGGAAGGGGTAGAGCTGAATAAAGACCCACTGACGATGGTAGTGAGCCAGATACCTCAAAGAAAAAGAAGGGGCCATTCAATCGGAAATATGACGAGTCATATTTAAAATATGGGTTTGCAAAGACCGGTGACTCGCATGCACCAAGTCCTTTGTGTGGTATGCAGGGATGTACTGGCCATCGGGAGTACCGGGACATTCCCGTTGGGCCGGTGGAGTTATGGGCCGTTCGCCGAAGCGAGAGAGACGGCGCTATTTTAAATTACAGCGCATTCGAAACTGCAAAAAGCAAACGACCTAAAAGTATATTTTTTATTAAGTGCCATTTTGCGGGCTCGTGAATTATCTCATGACTAAGTGTAGACGCCATGTAAATACAAGATTCATTGTGTAGTTTAGAGAGCTTTATTAATTATAACAGAACTTTGTGAGATCTCTAAGATTAGTGACGCTTTTAGTGATAATAAGGGGAGCATGCTTGCACTTTCCAGGCTATAATCCATTCAGAATTTGTATGAAACTTTTGTTTTTCGGACACATGAATGCTGCTATGTTTTGGGAATGACATCTACATATTTATGCTGGGTTCATTCTAGAAATAGCAGTGAAGCAATGGATGGGACAAAAATGTATTTTTCTATTTTTCTTCTCCCAAAACAACTTACCGTTTCAGCTATTAAAATAGTTCAGGTTTGTATTTAATGGCAAACTGATTATATTTAGTTTAGTTTTTTTTTTATTTAGTAATTATACTGTTGGAGCATATTTTGTTCGTTGAATATAAGTTTTTTTTTTTGTTTTTTTTTTTAACGAACAGCGCCCAGCGGAAGACTGATCGTCTGTTTGATCAGTTTGCCTTCTCAAATCATCTCGACTTGCCTAAAATAAAATCTATAGATATAGAACAGTTCAAGTATAAAACAATGTTAGTTTAAACGTTAAATATCAGGCGCATGGTTTTTGTAAGCCGCTTTGCTGGACATGAGGCGACAGCGCAATCACTTGCAGTTTTTAAAGTTATCCGTCATTTTTGCTCACAAAGGTAAGAGTAATACATCAAAAAAGCGTTACAGCATTTTTATGAAATACAGAAAACAAAAATGATGCGCTTTCTTCCGTCTCGTTCTTGAACAGGAGCGCTTAACAAAAATAAAGAGAAATTCATGCCTCACAGACATGATAAATATGTCTATAGAAAGCTTTAAATTATTACTTAACGAAATAAAACAAATCGAAAACAAAAACTCTTTCATTATGCAATCCATAAAGATTAATTTCTCTTTAAAGGCGCGTCCGAAAAGAGATCTTTGCGACACTGACTCAGAATACACTAGTTTATTAATAAATAATTCAAACATGTCCTAACTCTTTCCCCCAGACACATTCATTGTTATTTATTTTTGCGGGTGTTTTGTGGCAAGTTTCAGCCTATTGTGTGCGCTTGAACGCGGATTTCTGAAAAAAAAGGGAATCAAACCGGTCCACGGTACATAAAAGGTTGGTCAGTCCGATTTTTAATAAAGTATCATTTATTTTTCTTTTCGTCATCTATCTCAATATGCAAAAACGGAGAAAAAAAAAGCGGAGAGCGTCTGGTGCTGAAATTCCGAAACACAAGTTGTCACTCAAACAACGGACATAGGCGTCATATTATTGTGAAAATTAAAACACTTCTTTCAAACAGGCCAGACATCGAACATTTGTGAAAATTAAAACACTTCTTTCAAACAGGCCAGACATCAAACATATCGGCATAACAGAAATGTGAGTAGCACGAGTGCGTGTTATTAAGGCCTTTATATGACTGTGATGGCACAACAAATATGAACCAATAATAATACATTGCACTGTCGGAAGCAAATCGGAGCAAATCAGAGCAAATAGGCTGAATCCACTCGACCATGGGCTGCCGGGCTCGGCCCCTGAAACGACAGAGCAGACGTAACCTCAGATGGGCGCGGCCATGTTTGTTCGCGCTGCAGTTCAGAGAGTCCTGTCAGCCGGATTTAAAGCACGTAAATTCATCCGTTTCTCCCGAAATACATGAAAGTAAGTGGCTGGTAAACTGGAAGAGGAATAGAGTGAACATTTTAGTTACTTAGACTATGTGTATGTGATATGAATACAACACATCGGCAAATTATATTTGAATACATTGCTGTTTGCTGCTTCCATATACATGTATTTTACAAACTCCTAATGTCTCGTTTTACTAGTACTTATGTGCATTTAAATGTCTGAAACCTAAAATAAGCGTTATTTGGTTAAAAACACTGCAGTTGTGATTATATGACAAGCGCAGAGCTCGTCCGTCCCTGGCTCAGCGCTAGCCAGCGCGCCAAAGCGCAGTTTGAATTTGTCAGTTGCGTGACGTCACCGAACGTTCTAAATCCCATATGTGGGACCGTACTCCCAGGGGCACAAAAATTAGAATCCCATGTGGGACCGTACGCTCAGAGGGTTAACAAACATGCAGATAATTAATAGCGTACAATGCCCAGTCAGCAAATTTAACCTACTACATCATTCAGCTTGAATGTCTCAGTATGTCTGTCATTTCACGAGCGCCTACCATTTTCATCCTCCCCTATTAGTTCAATAAATTAGCCATTGTTTTGGTTGTGGCCCGCCATGTAATGGCTTGGAAAAAATCTGGCCCGAGGCCAAACATAATTGCCGACCCCTGCTGTATGCCATCATGTATGCCATCATTTTTTCACCTTCATGTCATTCCAAACCTGTATGACCTTTTTATTCTGGAACACAAAGCAAGAGGTTTTGAAGTTTATTTAAAGATTCACCATTCTGTCAGTTTGGTGGATTTTGAAATGAGCAGGTTTGTTGAAAATAATATATCACAAATATAATATTTTTATTCTTGTCATATAGAGAAAATGTCTGTCTGTTAGAAAAAATGAATAATCCTGTTTGAATATTTCAAATGTGATCTAGGAAATGTGTCCACCCTGTTACATTGTGTAACAATGTGGACTTTAACTAGGTAGATTTTTTTAAGATAATAAAGTTAAATTAAAAAAAACATTAATATTTAATAAATAATCAGAAAATTAAGCAGAAATCATACCATGTGTTATACTCACAGGGACAGTATGCTTGGAAATAATATTTCACATCTTCGATTGCATTCATTAGGCCTATTTGTAGTGTGCCAGCCACCCAATAATAGCAATAAGCTTTGTGCTTTTGGTACTTTTAATCTAGGATTCCATCAAAACTATTTTTAATTTGTGTTTGAAGATGAACAAAGGTCTTATGTGTTTAAAATGACATGAGGGTGAGTAATTAATGAAAGAATTCTCATTTTTGGGTGAACTTTGCCTTTACGTAAAAATCAGATGTGAAAGAATCAATTAAAAAGTATATAACATTAAAAATATAATAAGGAATAAAACAAAATGATGAAACCAAAGTCATTCAAGTTTACTCTAACTGCTATAACTGTTAACAACTCTAACAGAGGGCCAATTTTTACTTCCAAACATCTGTGCACTGTTGGATCATGAATGTGCCCTTAGGCTCAGTGTTATTAATCAGGTTAGCAGGTGAAGCTTTAATTGTTCTCATCAAAAGCATAACTTATATATACCGTCATACATTATTTACACATCATCTTTAATGTATATTTCATAAATTTCACACTGCACTTGTTCTGGCTTGCTTAAGCCTCTGAAGATCCCTCTAGGATTCTCCCAAAACAACGACAGCTTGCGTTACCTCAGGTAGTAATAATAGATTCAAAATATGATCTTTCTGTTTACCGTTCCTGGCGGATAAAGCTATAAAGCGTCTCTTCCCCTTGATGTGCCCTGAGAAGTCATTACCACAAATCAGCATGGCAAAAACAACACTGATGAGGCCATTAGTCTCTGTAGGATCTTTGGATTTGGATGGACGAAATGTAGATCTGGACAGACTGAAACATTTGCCATTCACCAGTGCTGCCAACTCCATCTGCCATGCTGCAACAGTAATCAGGTTGAAAATGACTCCAGGAAATAAACAACATCACCCCTTGATTCCACAGAATCATCCTAAAAACAATAGCAGCACAAGGAAGCGAAAGCTTAGCGAATGCGTGGATCAAAATAAAGCTGTCTTTCATTGGACTGAATGAAACAACGTGTTCTCCAGACTGCTTTTTGATGCCATGCTTCACTGCCACTGTTACAGTGTGTAACCAGAGCAGTGCTATGAAAGAAAAGAGCTGAGGCAGTGAATATTGCAATATCTTTGAAAACCCTGCTGTCTCACCTTATTGAGTCTCTGGCATTATGGTTCACAGTGCTTTAATAGGCTGTCGGTGATGAAAACACCAGCTAACAGCAACCCACTATTATAGCACTGCAGCAAATGACTTCACACAAAATGCTAATTTTTCATATAAACACTGGAGTTGGCTGCACTAATTTTGCATAGTGCTGCCACTGCATCAAGCCTTTGGTATGTGTCTAGAAATGTATGTTTATGCAGAAAATATCAAATAATTATGTTGGCTAATAAAATGTAAAGTGTTCATATTCATAAGAATCAAAAATCGTATAAAGTAAGTCTTGTAATCTACACCGGGGTGCTCAATCCTGTTCCTGGAGATCTACCTACCTGCAGACTTTGGTTCCGGCCCTGCTTCAACACAGCTGTCTGTAATTATTAAGTGATACCAAGAGATTATTTAGCTGGTTCAGGTGTGTTTGATCAGGGATGGAGCTGAACATTGTAGGATGGTAGATCTCCAGGAACAGCGTTGGGCACCCCTGATCTACACAGTGCGATGCCGTTTTAGTGCCACATAAAGTCTAAATATGTCAGTATGCTTGGAAATAATATTTCACGTCTTTGATTGCATTCATTAGGCCTATTTGTAGTGTGCCAGCCACCCAATAATAGCAATAAGCTTTGTGCTTTTGGTACTTTTAATATAAAACAAAAAATCTGTCAGATTTATAGTGAAATACAAATAATGTGTTTTTCACTCTCTTTAATGTGGCGGAACTCCCTACTCCAAAACGTCTGTTTTGTCCAAATTTAATTCCTTGCATATATTTACTTAAACAGCAATAAAATGTTCTAAAGGTTGAAGTGGACTCCAACTCATCAACATACATTATATTGTTGCTTTTTCTGAGATATATATGTCTATTCACAAGCTGTTTTATTTACGGTATAATACAGTAAATGATTGCTAACAATATTTAACGTCTTCCATTTATTATTTGTAGTTCGTCAGCAACCCAGTAGTCGCAATATCTTTGGAATATCTCACGGTTCTCCCTATATAGGCCATTTGTATGCGCATAGGCTAGAATAGACTCTCAAAATATAATAACTTTAATGTCGTAATTGCTACAAACTAATTCTCAAAATATTTAGACTTTATTCTCCAAAAATTTCAACTTTATTTTCATATTTCAACTTTATTTGTGTAATGTCAGATTTTTTTTTTTAACATAGCACTAAAACGCCTTCGTAACACAAGCCCAACCTGTTTCAAGTTTTTTTTATGTCATTAAATTATTGTTATTATTGGAAAGTTGAATATTTTTTGTTGTATTTTATTGTAAAATTAAATACATAAAGTAATTAGAAACAGATATATTATTCTAAAAATCTTAATAAATATATAAAAATATTACATTTATATTTTATTTTTATAAAAATAAAATAAGTTACAAATAAAAACTGAAAAAATAATATATTATACTAAATATCTTTTCTCTCAATTTATTTATGTCTTTAGAGGTCGAGGGGGGGCAGCTCCACCCCCTCCACCTGGACGGGGAGCAGCAGCACCCAGAGGAACTGTGGGTACACGCACCTCTGTCTCCACACCCACACTAGCCAGAGGAGTGTCTACAACTCGGGCCAGAGGAACTACAGGGACCGCTGGATACAGAACTTCGCTACTGCAGGCCACGCACAAATCATATGACGACTATGTAAGTCAAAATTATGTGTTTTTTATGACTTTTTCATTTTTTGGGAGTGTGTATGCGTTTTAGTTTCATTTTAAGAACTTCTTACTTTGCTGGTTTTATATATGACCAGAGTTGAGCTGGTGTCCAAATTTTATTATTAAAAGTCTTGCTTAAAACACCCACACAAACACATACACACACTCACAAACTCAAAGGCTTGGCAGAAGAAAGGTTTATGAATCCTTAAATCAAATTCACTGAGGTAAATGGACAAGGAATGGCCTTTCTATTTACCAAAGGTTGAATGAATCAGTGCGGACAGAACCCATTCTGACAGACTGAATGCCAGATGTTAGTCTACATGCTGACATGCTGTAAAGAAAAGCCACGTGGTGCAAAAATAAAAGCATCTGCTCTCTTGATTGGCTGTTATCTGTGAGACAATAAGCTTGAATATCACTATCAGTATCATTATCAGTATTATAATTACTGATGATGATGATGATGATTATTAATGAACACCAATGGAAGTTTTTCCTCATTTCTAGGACAAACCTCCACATTGCAGCCTTTTTGTACCCAGGTGTGCACAAGGTTATTTTTGCAAATTCTCAGCCAAGTGAACGTCAAACTCCAACCTAATGAAAAAAGCAATATCTCATGGATTCGATTCCCTCTGAGCTTTTGCCTAATGCAAAAGCCCTATATGTGCAGCGCTGTGGCAGATTGGTCTGTCTGCATGGGGAAATGTTAGAGTACAGACTCATTACCAACATGAATTGAGTTCTGCTGGAGAGCCTCTGTATTATGGGAGACATGGAAAACGTGGACATATTTCTGTGAGTAATTGGGTCTGGGGTAGGCAGGTGGAGGAAAGAGGACTAAGAAATGAGCAGTTCAATAGCAACATATTGTAACTTAGCTTTCAAAATCCAACTTTGCCAATCCTAAACCTTGGGATTTTTACCTAGACTTTTTTAATTACAGAATGTGCATATATATTTGTGGAAATAAGTGTAAATGACTATGTGTACAGATGTATATCTTTTTCTATGTGTGTGTATTCAATAGAAATATTTTTGTTATATATAAATTTGCTGTCTGCTTTTACACAAAAACTACTTACACTGAAACTGTCATCCAGGTTTAAGATGTATAAAATGAAAGACACATGAATATCCACTGTTGTGTGGCAGCGTTCTGCTCTTTTTGTTGGTGAGGATTTGAATCCAGTTAATCATAGCTCTTATGTATATCAGCCGAGCCGTGCCAGACTGCCTCCTCCTCTCGCTCTCAGCACAACAGCTTTACTCAAAGATCACAAGTGCTTTCTCAGAGGGCTCTTCACTTTTCTACAAACCAGTCAGACACTCCTCTATGAGCTGACGCCCCTTTTCTTCCCACAAAATAAACAGATTTCTGAATGTGGCTTAGTAGAAAACTAGACGGATATCTGTGCCATAACATTTCAAAATAATATGTTCAAAGCTGCTTGTTGATTTGTAATTATGAAGTTTTTCTTATCCGTTGGCTGTTGTTTGATTTTAAAATACTTTTTCTTATCCCAGCTTAATACACAGAGTGCTTGTAAGTCATTTGTAGGTTGAGTATGCTAAAAAGTGTAAACACTGAGACACTGTGGTGCTATCAAAACATTGTTTTGTTTGTTTGATTATTCCGACGAGCCCAGCATAGCAACAGGGTCTCAGCCAATGCAATGCTGCTAGTTTGGGGCGGAGCTATCTGTTTGTCTTGACCAATGGCAGACAGAGAAAATGTGTTGAGAACAGTAATTATATTTCCATTTCTGTTTGCTACCACTAGCAATAACTGCAATTTTTGTCATGATTTACTCACTCTCTTGTCCTTCCAAAACTCACAAGCCTTTCATTCATTTTTGAATCACAAACTAAAATAATTATAAATATAAAACCTGAGAGATTTACATCCTACTCTTGAAAGTCCATTCCGCCCAAACTTTAGCACTTTAAACAGCTTCAACCAAACATGTTTGATTGTCCCTTCCTGATCTCATGAGGAATACATACCTGTTGAACTGGGAATCGATTCCGAGGCATTGGGAATTGAGAGTCGATTCCAAAGGGTAGAATCGATCTTATGAAAGGGAATCGACTCCTCATTCAGAGCCGTTTACAGTTCAACAAAGCTTATCTATGGGTGCCTCTCAAATGGGTGCATCTTTGGAAATGGCCTTTCTTAATAATGTGCTAGTTAGCAAGTTTCACAGCTAAACACAGCTAAAGTAAACATTACGGCTAGTCATCCCACTGCAGAGAGGGGCGGAGCGAGCAGAGCTCATTTAAAGGAACATGCAACAGAATAGCTCGCTCTAAAAAGGGCTGATTTTGACACGGTAAAAAGAGTCTTTTTTACAATACCATTGAAAAATTTTAACCAAAGTATGTTATAGACTTCTCATTAAGGCCCTAAAGAATCATATCAACTTGTGGAAAATGGCCATCAGATGACCCCTTTAATAAACCAGTTCAAAAAATGATTCAGAAGTTATTTCATGGTGAAACTGGCTTAGCTATGTTGTCCACAATTTTGAGCGCTGCACGACAGAATAGATTATGATGTGATCAAGGGCCTTGATCTTATTTCCATCTTAAATAAAATGCAGTTTTTTTAACCTTTCAATCAGCCAATGATCATTTTGGAAGAAAATGCAGAGAGCACAGATCAGTGGCCGAGAGTGCATCTGATTGGCAGATAAACCATGAGCTCTTTTTACTATTGTTGTTAATATTCTGGTTATTTTGTTTTAGTGCATAGTTTGTTAATTTTGTGCAAAACATACGGTTAAAGTAAAAATCATTCAGCTGAACTGTGCACATGTATTTCAGACACTTAATGTGTTGTTCCATTGTTTCAGTAAAAGCATGTGCACTGCTGAGCTGTGGGCTATGACTAATTTTATGGGCAATGCAGACAAAATTACAATTTTAAATCAGTCAGAGCTACAGAAATGTAGTCTAAATTTTTACAAATAAAGATTTATATTATGAGAAGGCTATACTTTCTATGATCTTTATATCCTTCAGTTATGGCGAAATTAGGTTCCTCTAATCCACTGATCTCAAACTCAATTCCTGGAGGGCCACAGCTCTGCACAGTTTAGCTCCAAGCCTAATCAAACACACCTGATCCAGCTAATCAAGGTCTTCAGGATTACTAGAAACTTCCAAGCAGGTGTGAGTTGGAGTTGGTTGGAGCTAAACTCTGCAGAGCTGTGGCCCTCCAGAAATTGAGTTTGAGACCTGTGCTCTAATCTAAAAAATAGGAATTGAAAAAAGAATCGAAAAACATTCCCATCGATTCCAGAACCAGGAATCAGAATCTGACTCTATTCCAAAAATCGAACAGCCCTACGTACCTGTGGGAACTTTTTCACAAGACATGAAATGCGTACCAATAAGAACATATCACTGCTGTTTCTAACAGAAATGAACACTAGAGGCAGTAAAACATTCAGTGAACATTTCAAGTCAAAACTGCCGTGGCACGTACAAAACCAACGTCACAGAAAACGTATCATATGTATGTTCAAAAAACTCTTTTAGCGTCACTCATTGGACATTTCACATCGAATATGTCACGAAAAGTGCTCCACATCTTGTGAAAAAGTTCCCACAGGTACATTTTCGTCATGAGATCAGGTCACATTTTCCATTTACCATATTTGTACTGTATGTGTGTTTATCAATGTTTATATATGAATTGAAACTATCTTTGTGTTTTAAAGATGAACTAAAGTCTTACAGGATTTGAATGACATGAGGGTGAAAAACCGATGAAAGAACTTTCATTTTGGGCTGAACTAAACCTTTAACCACCTTGCATGTTACATTTTCCATGAATTATATACTGTTTTAATGTACTAACTGTTTGAAAGCCCAATTAAAAAGCATGCAGAATGCCTTCTAAGGTCACAACCACCTCGCTGTGGATAAATAAATGAAAAGGGTCAATCACTGTGAAAGAAGCTCTCGAGTGTGTCTCGGATAGTATCGCAGTAAACCTCTTACACACACAATCACACATCACTTCACATGGTAAAAGCCGATTCAAGGTGCAGAATAGAATGTTGTGAAAAGGCTTCAGTCGCACTATTTCAAAGCAAGGTTCTCACCACGGCTGTAATTGTTTTTTAACAATGGGCTCGCTTACACCGCTGACTTGACATTTCTGAGGTGAACTAATTATTGAAATGGAATTCTTCATGCAGAACTCCCTCGTTTAATAAAACAGATGTACGACATACACCTCGAGAAGAAGTGTAATAATTTCCTGCTGAAGAGGAGCATGTGGAATGCCTAGAGGCTCTGCATATTATTTCAGGTCTGAGAGGTGCACATGAGAAGGCAGTTAAAAAACTGGGAAAAGTAGCACTTGTGCTTTTGCTGTGAAAATATCAAGGGGGGGGGGGGGGGTGAGCTGCATGTCATTACTGGTTAAATTGTTAGGTACAGTACAAGCAAATATCAGCCCTTATGCTTTCCATGAGCTACAGTGTATTTACTGGTCAGTGATTACTGAATCAGTGAACACTGGCTACGGCTATCACAACTCCTTGTCGTGCATGAAATAACGCCTATTAAAATTTATTGCAACATGATTTGCAAATGCGCAGTAGATTGCTCCGTTACAGGAATTGCGGCTTCTGAAGGTTAGAAGTAATAGCCTACTTGTCTGTCATCAGCTTGCTGAATTAGTTCTTTTATTTGGGTGATTGTAAAAGTTTATGTAACAAGTAATAAGTGCTCCTATATTTCTACAGTGAGACATTTGGCAATAAACAGTCCTAGTTAATCACATTTTTGCTGCCACTTTCTTAGTACTGGCAAACGACTGTGCTTTCAGGCAGAGCCAAGGCTTTCAGGATTCTCTTAACTGTTATTTTAGCTCTATAAATATTCATGTTATTGCTGTCAGGTTGGTGGAAGATGTCTTTAATGATTTCCAGTGAGCTGGAATCATATATGAATAGACATAGTAATTATTTGTATTTCCAGTTGATAAGTGTAAGATCTTTGAATTCTTTAGGGGGGGGGGGGGGGGAACCTGACTCCTGGCCATAGAAAATAATTTGCTTGATTAAATTATTCGAGATATTGTTTGCCTAAAGCAAAGACTGCATATGTGATGATTTCTGTACATATGGAGCAACACATGGTAATTGACGTATTTGCATGGAAATGTATAGAGAAACACAGAGAGCAGCTGTTTTAGAAAAATAGCCTATTTAATCAGATCCTCAACAAATCACAATAATTCCATGCAATTAAATTTCATATATATATTAATATAATCATACCAGGATGACTAAATTCCAATTAAGCTTCCATTTTTTTATTTGATGCAAACACACCCTAATGACAAGACCAAAAAAAATCAAAGCTCTAGTTGAGTACACTGGTCTTTCCACCTTCATTCTCCTCTTTCTAATAAACTGTGATTAACTGAATATAATACTTAATTCATCTAAACCTATTAGTCACTAATCACCATGATATGAAAAGTAGTTTCCTTTTAATAAAAAATTGATGTGCATTGAAATCCCATTTTGATTATGTTTGGAAGAATTATGTGTCCTTTCAACATTTGCAACAATCAGAACGGACCATTAAATAGATATATGCCCTGTTGGATGTTAGTATATTTCAGACTGCTCCGTCCTGTCTGGCCTTAAGCCCATGTTTGCTCACACTTCAAACTGAAAATATTAGCCCTGAAAAATCGTCTGAGAAACAAGTGCAGACAAAGAGCCTTCATTCAATAAGTAGACGGAGCCACAGACAAAAAAGCGCTTTCAACCCTTCATTTCCCTTTGCTGCTCTCCAGTGAGGAATCATATTCAGTTGCCGTCCCACACAGAGATCAGTCACTGTCAAGAGGTGTTGGTGGTTGTCAATTGATAATGAAGCTGAGTATTGAAGACCTTTGGCTGTCTGCTGTATTAATTACTCTTGCAGTGCTCTCTACCACTTGATTTATTTCCTGTTAGCTTTCTCAATAGGACCAGAGTTAATTGCTCTTTCAAACGAGTGTTGAAATGTAACGATCAAGCACCATTAACTAGAGCTTGCTCGAATTATGCGCAGTGGCTTGTAAGTGCATGTTAAAGTCAAAAAGGTCAGACACAAGAACCTTTCAAATAGTACTTTGTTATTATACTAAGTAATATCCTGGCCACAAAATGTTTGCATAGATGTGCAAAACCTCTTTTTTAATAGTTTTTGCAGTTTCATGAAGATGTTTAAATGTGTTTTCATGTGTTCCAATTGTAATATGTCTTGCTTTTAACTTTTTGACATATCTTTAAGGAACAGACCTTAGTCATAATAGTGACATACAATTGTTGACAGGAAAATGAGGTTGTACAGTGCATTCAATGAATTGTACAGTTGCTTAACAAACCGACATGGACAAAAAGTTTGGAAGTTTTGAAAGTTGTGAGTTGGTGAAAATTGCAGTGTCTGCCATTGTAAACACTCTTACTTTATACTGGTATACTTCATACTTCAGCTTTAAAAGTATATTCAACCACGGACAATCGCCTCGCTCACATAATGTAATGATAAAATATCTTCTATAACGAGATATTATATCAGAGAAAATATTTCCTTCATGATTACGTCATATCTTATTACGACATAATTGAGAGGAGAATGTACTGTATGTGGCAGCAGTGCATCACCGTAAAACCCCGTTTAGTGGACAAAAACATGACATGACATTTTATAGCAAATCACATGTAGAGAATGGAAAATGTGCGTTGGAAATGTGCATTTTTTTTGTTTCACAGTTCCAACGCGCATTTTCATGACCCCATTTTTATGGCAAATCATACGTCTAGGACACGCTTTTTGCTGCCAACTCATACACTTTTGACGGGTTAGTGTGCAACACTGTTTATTTTGACAGCAAATTTTGATTTAGTCTTGGTCAATGTCTTTTGACGAAAATGCCATTTAGTTTTAGACGTATTTTAGTAACCTGAATTGTTGTTAGTCTAGTTTTAGTCGACTAAACATCATTAGGTTTTTAGACTAAAATCTAATGGGTTTAGTTACAGTGTAATGCATTTATTAAGCATTAAAAATTTCCAATATCATTATATAGGTTTGATATTAAGGTTTTATCACGACAGATTTAACAGCTGTGACACACAACATGCTTTTATATTAAAATTAAATTAAACCACTTCTCATAAACAAGAACATGGTTCTTTTCAATGATATACTAATGGTTATATAATAAGCATTCTTTATAACAACTTGTTTACCACATTCTTCATTCTTTCAAGCAGACATATTTATTTTAGGGCTGTCAAAAATAATGCGTTAATGGCGTTGTTGTTGTTGTTAATTACGTCAATTTTTTTAATGCATTTCACGTATGCGCAGTGTGACGAATTATTTGTCAGGAAAGTGGTTGGGGAGCTAGAGGCGAGATGGAGCAAGGTGAGCCTTTGGACGGATTCAAATATAAAAAGAATGATGATGGTACAGTTAACAAGTACAAGCCTGGGCGACAGCCCCTCTGCAACTGGAGTGGTTAGCCAAGCTTAGGCCCGGTTCTACTGGGGTAGACGTTGCTATATACCCTCAAACGAAAGCAAAGCTATTGAAGATCTGGCAAACAATCCAGCGTGTATTTGCAGCGTTGAGAAGTGTTGATTTCGAACAATTAGAAACAAATTGTCAGAATTCACTCACCGCTGAAAGCGCCAGATCGTTTTTTATTGCCGTTTTGCGCACTCGTGCATCATCTCATGACTAAGTGCAGACGCGATGTAAATAAAAGATTCATTGTGTAGTTTAGAAAGCTTTATTGGTTGTAAGGAACTTTGTGAGATCTCTATAAACTAAGATTTGTGACGCTTTTAGTGATAATAAAGGGAGCACGCTTTGCACTTTCCATGCCATAATCCATTCAGAATTTGTATGAAACTTTCGTTTTTCTTATGTTTTGGGAATTACATCTGCATAGTTATGCTGGGTTCATTCTTGAAAGAGTGGTGACTGACACAGTCATATCAAAGCAATTGCGGGGGGAAAAAATTCCCCCTTAGTTCAATTTTGTATGCAATGGCAAAGTGTATAGATTTAGTTTCGTTTTTTATTTAGTTAATTTAGAAAAAGGTTTGGAGCATTTTTTGTTCGTTAAATATAATTTTTTTTTTTTTTTTTTTTAACGAACAGCGCCCAGCAAAAGACTGATCATAGTCTGTTTGATCAGTTTGCCTTCTCAAATCATCACGACTTGCCTAAAATAAAATCTATAGATATAAAACAGTTCAAGTATAGTTTAAACGTTAAAGATAAATGTGCGCGATTAGGCGCATAGTTTGTGCAGAGAGTGGAAGATAAAGCCGCTTTGCAGGTCATCGAGGCACCAGCGCAATCACTTACATTTTTTCAGTGGAAGCAATTTAAAATTATCCGTCATTTTTGTTCACAAAGGAAAGAGTAATACATCAAAAAACGTTAGTGTTTTTATAAAATAAAGAAAACAAAAATGATGCGCTTTCTGTCGTCTCGTTCTTGAACAGGAGTGCTTAACAAAAATAAAGCGAAATGCATGCCTAACAGACATGATAAACATATCTATAGAAAGCTTTAAATTATTACTTAACGAAATAAAACAAATCGAAAACAAAAACTTGTTCATTATGTAATCCGTAAAGATAAATTTCTCTCTCAAAGATAGGTTCAGGAGGAGCCTAATCATGCATCAATTCTTCCGGCATCCCTCCACCTCCCCATCTCCTCCTCTGTTTCTGTTATTCTCCCTTTAGGTAGTACCACAATAGGAGTTGAACTCAGAGCTCAAGCCAAGCTTTACCAACTATCAGGACTGGATGAGCAGGTGAACTCATGAAATATAGCGTCTAGCCTGACAAAGTCCTGTAGTTCACGCTTAACTTTTCAAACATAGTTTTTCTATTTTTTTTTTCCTATATCAAACAATCTTAGTCATACAGCTAACAAATGACATGAGGGTAAGTAAATAATGACAGAATCGTCATTTTTGGTTGAACTTGGTTGATTCTTTTCATTTATTAAATGTCATGGCATGCAAAAAGGACACATCTTCATTTTCGTAAGTGTTAAAATGAAAGCTACTCCTTCCGCTCTTGATGAAATGACCCTATTAAATGGGTACGTCAGTCACTACCTCTCACTGTTCTGCTAAAATGTATTTCCTTAGCGTGCTGTGGATATTAAAGTGATTGACGTGTTCTGAAATATGCCATTAAATAGTAAAACATCCTGCCTCTTCTATACGCTGCTGCTTAAGATATGCATAGCACTCTATCAAGAGGACATGTTAACAAACCGGTCAATTAGTGGGAGAGGACAGAACCCTGACCCTATTAGCACAAGGAAAAACTAATAGAAGGAAACTTGTGTGGTAGATCTCTTGAACAACTTAATCCCTGGCATAATCCGTAACTTTAATTTAGTCTAATCCTTCTTCATACTCATAAAACCTGACTGTTGTGCAGAATTTTAATGTAAAGGGAATAGACAGGGTCAAAATAGCTTACCCAGGTTTTTCTGACAGATTAGGCCTAATAAAAAAGGGAAGCATTTTCAGTTGGTCTGTCTGAACAACAAAATGGAAACACCATAGATGTTACGAGTTTGCATTTGTGAATTATTTGGAGTTTACCCAATAGTTAGTTGGATTAGTCAATGCAATATAATGTCATCCCCCTCTTAGCACAGGATTTTGCTTGAGAAAATATGAATTTTAAATTTATGATGCTGTATATCTTCTACAGACCTAGAAGTCTTAAGTGTTTGGGTATATCTCACAGAAACACAAATTTCAATAGTCATAGGTGCTCCATTTAGTTTATGCAAAACAGAGTGTCTTATTTTTGAAATATGAAGTTTCTGCATGATCCACCTCTGTGTTCTTTTGCATTTATCATTTGGTATCTTGTTCAGATGCTTTTTACCAAAGAATTTGTAAGTGCTGCTAGATTTCCATCAGGGCAAAACATAAAACCAGACATTAAAATATCAGAACAATTCTTTTCAGTTTCAATAAAAGCTTTAAAAAGAGTAAGTAAGAAAAAGTCTATGAATGACATAAGTCATGTAGGATCTCCTGAACATCTCATTATGAAGTTTTAATCTGTTTATTGTTTCTTTTGTCTGTAATACTGAATCAACCTAGGCATTATCCACTTGTCTTCAGACATGGCAAATGAGACAATTGTCGCTCATTGATCAATATTTTCTGTTGGACATGATTCAGCTGTGCCAGTCCTCCACTCTGGGAGTATATTTATTAGAGAAATCCTATTGCAGTGTAATTAAACATTGATTTTTCAACCCTAAACAATTAGAGTGCCGCTTTGAGACAGATTCAGTCCTCTAGCGTCGCCCTCTGTGATTATTCTTTCGTGTTTCTGTGATTTCAGGGATATGATGATGGTTATGACGGGGAATATGATGACCAGAGTTATGAGGGCTATGATGACAACTACAGCAACCAGTCGAAAAGGTGCACATTTATTTTTAAAAGACATTTTGTCATAACATGAGCTAATTAATGCTTGGCTTTCACTCTTAGAATCTGTCTAAATGTCTCATGAGAATGATTTTTCCTCCTACAGTGTCTCGGAATATTATGAATATGGACACGGTAATAATGATGAAGCCTACAACAATTATGGTAAGAATCTACTTCTTCTAAAACAACATGACTTTCATCTCAAACAAATACCCTTTTTTCTTTTAGCTTAGTAGAAAACTTTTAGGATTTTAGGTAAACAATTTTGAATGGTGCACCATAAAGAGATACATCCTCTTTGCATAGCAGTAGTTTGCATAGCAGGCGGGCTGGAACTCAGTCATGGCACATTGCCCACACCAGTGAGAAACCTCTTTGCCTCATTCATTTTCCATATTGCTATTAAATGTTTCAGAGCTAAAGGTAAGGAAAAACACCTTGCGGCATTTGCCAGTTGTTAAATCACCGAGGCCCAGGGCACAGCAGCTGCCATCTTACCTTACTAGTCTGCTTCAGGGCTGGGTTTTAAGATGCACTTGAAATCATGGACTAGAGCCAGTAGAGAGCTGGAGGCGTTGCTGAGGCCCACCAAGAGAGTCAGAATGGCCTTTCAGCCATTACTTTGGCTTTTGAATATGTGCCCTCTCTGGATTACATTTGATGCAGTATTCCCTCTGTTCTTGGCATGGATTCTTGTTTTCCACTGATGCCAGTTTCCCATTGTATACGTGCCTGCTCATTCATTTTGCATTGTGGCAAATCGTGCAGTGGAGTGTCAAAGTGTTAACAGGAATGATTTCATTGTGTTATGAAAGGTTTTTGCTATTTAGGCAGTCAGAATCATATGGAAGCCCATTTCCACCTCAGAGTATTAAAAGGTAATTGCGACTGTGTATCCCACAATAGTGACTCTCTCACATTTGTGACTTCCTTGCACACCATGTCTTAAAGTTTCACAGGTTTAGCTTTGTTTCTAACAGTTGTTTGGTTTAAAAACAATTTATTGTTTTATTATTAACTACAGTGTTACACTATTAGGTAAGAACAAAATATGAATTGAACACTTTTATATAACTGAATTGAGCTGGTTAATGATACAAGGTTTGACACTTACATTAAACTGGATTGAAACAACATTAAACTAAACATAGCTGAATAATGACACTATTACTGTACCTTCTGGGTTCATCATAATTGATAAACTTTAACTGTTATTTAACTGAGTTCTGTGAAGCGCTGTATAAATAAATGTGACTTGACTTTCCTGCAATATCCTGCAGTGTGATTATTTCTAACAATTTGTCAAAGTTGTGGCATTGAGACGTTATTTCTTGTAATTGTGATTTTATCTCTCAAAACTTTAAAACTATTAGATATGCACTGATTGCAATTTTCTTGGTTGATTGGCCGATACCGATTTTTGCCAGTTCTGATTTTCTTTGCATAAAGAAAATTACATAATAAAAAATTATTAAACATTACAAGTCTCCCAATCTGGACTAAGTTACAGAGGTTCTGTCACTTAAACAACTCTTAAAATAAAGTGCTCTGTGACGGCAAAGAGATGGAAATAACAAATAACTGAAAAGGAGTTGATGTATATAACAAAACAGATGTCATTTCCCATTATGTATTTAAATGTTTTTTTTTTTAAATCAGTATCAGCAAACTCCATCTTTCCACTCCATTCTGTTTGATGAAGCAGAGATGCCGTAAATGCATTTTCAAATGCATAAATAATGTTTTAAATATTTTTAAACCATACAAATAAGAAATGTTGGCAAAAATGCAATGTTATTTTTAAATATGAAACCAAATCACCAGTAGGTGGCGGTAAATTATTGTTTGAATGAGCGAGTCATTAAGTCATTCATTCAACAGATTCGTTCAGAGAGCTGATTCATTTAAAAACGAGGCAAGTGACTGTCTTCATGTATGGGTTACTGAATCATTGATTTGCTTGATTCGTTCAAAATCATGGATTTATTCAGTATCGAAACATCGCTGTGTTGGGTTAGACACACAACAGTTCTGCTGTAGCTTTCATTAAAACTTTTTTCATCAATGAAATCAAGCCAAAACAGTCAATATTGTGTCTAAAATGTAAGTCACTTAATTTTAACTTCTTGTTTATTGACCTTCTATTGTATAAAATTAGTGTCACACTGAAATTGTGTTGATATTCAGGAAAACATCTAAATAACTTTCTTTTACTACCGCAGTATGCATCTATAACTTTCTTTGTGTGCTATTGCACTCACGTGTTTTGATTTCTGTACATACTCACCTAGTCGCTGTAAGTGTGACGTCAAAACTGACCGCCTTGGAATCGGCAGACTGACCAGCTGTTCCAGGCCGATCATGCGAAAAATTGGCTAATTCTGGCCCCTGGCCAGTCGATCAGTGCATCTCTAGTAACTATTTCTCACGATGTGACTATATCTCAATGTGACTTCACAGAATTGTCAATGTGACTTCACAGAATTATGACTTTATTTGTTGGAATTGTGTATAAAGTCATACAGTCCCACAGTTTTATGACTTTTCCCCCACAGTGTGACTATATCTTGCAATACGATTATACAAAATACGATTTTGTTCTTGCAATTTCACTTTATAGTCTGTGTCTGTAATTTTATATCTCAGTCTTTATTTTTTACTTTTTCACTATTTGATCTCACATGATTATTTTTAACAGAATTACCTGTTGTATTTTTACTCAGAGGTGGAAACAGGCTTCCATAAGATTATAATGATCAGAGACAGTTTTTCACAGTGAGGAGGATGTAGTGGAAAACCTATTAAATATAATGTGAGTAGGGGAGGGCTGTTTGTGCGGTAGTGATCATTACACAGAATACTGGAATAAAAAGGATTTTGTGATGTATAATGGTTTTTCCTCCTTTCTCTGTGAAACGGTAGTTAGCAACAATGAAGGTTAAGGTTCTTTGCCCTGAAGGCGGGCTGATTGTTTCCTCAATGGCCCAGCGATCACACTCAGAGAACCTAATGGAGCATCGGCTCCCAACACATACTGTATTTAAATGACAGCAGGGTCATACTGTGAGCTCAGCCAGGAGTTCATGCCTCATCTGCTCTGCCTTTGGTAACTGATAATTAGGGCAAAGTGACATTGTATATTTCTCAAACCTACCATAATGTACTGAGGCGAACATGCAAAGCCCTAGATGGGATGCGGGAATGGAGCTCTAAACGAATTATTGAAATGCATGTGTAAGATGGTCAGCTGGTGCTCAGTTTATTATTTTGTAATGCTTAGAACAAAAAGCATTAAAAAATTGCTAATGTCACATGGAATTACATGGCCGTAGGATATCCATTCCCTGATGAATCGTCACAGCATTGCATTTCAGCCATTTAAAGAGGCTTCTCTTCTATGTAACATCTACATTTATGAAATCCATTTTTCTCTCAGATACTCAAAATCTTGATAAAACTGTTTAAAGCAGTTCTGCTTTTTTCCTCCGTTTTAATCATTATAGCAGAAGAGGACTGGAACTCATCGCGGCCCAACCTCAAAGCTCCAGCATCAAGACTTACTCGAGGGGGCTACAGAGATCACCCCTATGGTAGATATTAAAGGTGCTCCAGATCATGTGACCTCCATACAACGCCAACCTTATTTGCTAAATAATCTAAAATTGGATTTTTAAGTGATAGGTCAATCATGTTTTTAAATTCACACTAACCTTGGTGGGGGGAAAAAAGCAACATGGTCCCTTCTTTTCTTATCTGAAACTGTTGACTTCTTTGTATATGATACCTTATGAACGTTAATTCTGGCCAGGATTTGGCAGTGTACTTTTGTCATTGAATCCTCCTCTCTTTAGTTTTCCATTGTTTGTCCCCAAATGTAAAGCATGGAATTAGCTACACATTATGCTTCCCTGACTTTGGGAACCTTTCCGTTAAGATAAAAATGTGGAGAGACTCATTTTGTACATAACATCTTTCTTAATACTTCTTGATTTGATTGATGGTAAATACTGAGTTTGTATATTTAATTTTGATATCAGTATTGGGTTTGAAAGCAATTGGCTATGTATGTAGCCACATCCAAGTGCTTTGCTTTGTGTGTAGCTTGTATTTGTACATAAAAATGTAATAAAAAAGGATGTAAAGCGCCTTGTGCAAGCTTCTCTAAATAGGTGATTATAATTGTTAAACTTGTGTTGCTATAATTTGTTAATAAAGATGAGATCATTTTTGTAAAATTAGATTAGGTACGTACTTGTCTCTAGTACTAAATGCCTGTTTGACCTGAGAAAATGGCTAATATGTTTTTTTTTTATATCTCTTTATTTAACAAAGAAAAGCCACAAAAAGGAACCGTAGAGACGTTGTCAAGTCATTTTGTGTAATAATAGATAAGCACTAATAGAAATAAACTTTGTTAAATAATTTTTAACATTAGCTCTAAATTGTTCATGGACTCTTGATTAATCATTTAAATGTTTAACATGTAAATGGAAGTCAACTGTTTAGATCAATAAATTGAATCTTTTTTTAACACACTCTTTAAGCTTCAGCTTATTAAACAAAAAGTCGGACTGACTTGTCTGCGCTAACGTGACTCTGAGAATGATATGGAGATTCAGGAGGTAAGAACGTCCCCATATTCCAATAAGATGTTCTAAGTGCCTTCAGCCTTTGGTGTTAACCACTGTAGCCAATGTGAATATGACTGATATTCACACTGTTTCATCACTCCCAGGAGTGAATGGGATCCAGTTAAAATGCTTTATCTCTGCTACCTACAGTATATTTTCCTCTTTTGCTATTCATGTTAATGAACATCAGAAGGCTGCCTTTGTGTTGTAATACCAATGCTTTTAAATATCAGCACTATTCAAGGCCCCATAGAGACCTCAACTCTTTTTTGTGACTATTAGAACTGAATGCTGACACGTATTAAGACTTCGAAAGGATGACTAAACGTTAAGCAGGTAACCCTAATAATAACTCTAATGTTGCGAATGCCAGTCATAAATTAAGTTATTTATACTTCAAAAAGTAAACCTGCCCTCACTAACCCCAAATAAATGCCTCGGCCTTCTAAATCCGCTAATAAAGTTAACTAGTGACATCAAAAATCACTTACTAACACATAAGAAGAAAAAGAAACAATTAACAATCCATCTTTTAAAAGAAGCTAAAACTGATCTTTAATACCTGACCAGCTAAACTAAGCTTTTTAACCAGACACGCTGAAAAAGATGGTTGCTCTCAAATCATATTCTGCTCTGACAGCTTTTGTCCAGCCCCACAAATTGGTTTACTTTTTTGATAGTAACATATGCTTTGTCAAACTGTTTTCTATCCATCTGTTATTCGTGCATGCGAGTGTACGTTTGTTTTGACTTGTAGTCTCACTCATCGTCTCTACCTCATTTTGTGTATTATACTAATTGCTCCTCAAAATCTATATCCTAAATATGATTTATCCTTCCAACAGGTACCAGTCTCTCTGTGAGCGGAGATGCAGTGGATTGAGTCAGACTGGGTAAGCTGCAAAAGTGTCTCTAAATATGACAGAAAATGCATTCAAATATAGTTTGTGCTAGGGTTCATTATGACTTCTGACCTGATTTTTTTTTTTATCATTGGAAGTTTATACATCCATCAGTTTCACCCAATATAGAGGCTTTGCAATTATGTCACAATTTGGTCAGTTACCCGGATACGCGGCCATATTGGCAATACTCGGATGTAAACAACAGCATGGATTGCACTGTTAATGTACATAATGAATGTGTTGTTCTGCTCATTTAACCACGGGAGAAAAACAAAACATGGAAGCTGCTAAATCATGTAGAGAAGGACTTAGTAACCAGGAAAGGGTGCAATATTTTGACAAACTAACGTAAATAGGTTGTAAAGATACATATGAGCAGTATTAAGATATTATCCTAATATTTCACCTACCTGACCAGAAATAAGACCAAACACAAATGTTGTTAAGATTCTTACTCTGGAAATCCTGATTCAGTTTGGCCAACCACAAACGTTTTTTTTTGCACTCTTCTGCTTGATTTGTTATAACTTTTGGCAGTCTATAGTAGCCTACTCCAAATGTTTTTTTTTCCAGTCTGACCAATTAGTACAGCCCAAAACATGACAATAATTCACAATTCTCAGCAGCAATAATCAGCAGTTTCAGTTTCATTTAGTTTAGTGCCACCAATATGGCCGATTGATGACGTGTCTTGAAAACATTCTATATCCACTTTTTTTCTGAAAAAATGATGTGCGTGCCATGATGTTTGCTTGCTCTCGTGTTCCAGTCTCCATAGAAATCCATGCTAAAATGAGGTAAAAAAGATTCACTGAATTGATTAAACAGAATCTTTTTCAATATAACTAAATATAAAAATGTGCACATGGTTAAGCTGTACTCTAGTTGGCTGCCACAGTAACAGCAATAAGCTGGTTACTCCACCCCAAAATGAAAATTTTGTCATGAATCACTGTCGTTCCAAACCCGTAAAAGCTTTGTTCATCTTCGGAGATTTAATATATTTTGGATGAAAACCAGGAGCTTTGTGACTGTCCCATTGACTGCCAAGTAACTAACACTGTCAAGGCCCAGAAAAGTATGAAAGACATTGTCAAAATAGTCCATCTGCCATCAGTGGTTCAACCATAATTTTAAGAATTTATGAGAATTTTTGTATGCAAAGAAAACAAAAATAACAACTTTGTTCAACTATTTGTCTCCTCCGCGCCACCGTAGTGCCATTTTGGAGAGTATCCACTGGAAGCAAACAACATACACTGTTCTCTTCGAATCAAAGCATAAATATCAAAGTGTCCATGTGAATAAAGTCGTTATTTTTGTTTTTCTTTGATGTTTGACAATGTATTTCAAACTTTTCTGGGCCTTGACAATATTATTTACTTGGCAGTCAATGGGACAGCCACAAAGCTCCCAGTTTCATCCAAAAAATCTTAAATTGTGTTTCAAAGACGAACAAAGCTTTTACGGGTTTGAAACGACAAGTGATAAACAACAACATTTTTTTATTTTGGGGTGGAGTAACTCTTTAAGGAATTCCTGTACAGTACTTGTTTTGCGTACCAGCAAATCTGTCTGTGTCTGGCAGTGTATGCTAACGTCATGTTGCTTAAAGGGATAGTTCTCCCAAAAATGAAAATTTGATGTGTATCTGCTTACCCCCAGGGCATCCAAGTTGTAGGTGACTTTGTTTCCTCAGCAGAACACAAACAAAGATTTTTAACGAAAACCAGTGCAGTCTGTCAGTCAAATAATATGAGTGGATGGGCACCAAACCTTTAACAGTAAACAAAAACATGCACAGACAAATCCAAATTACACCCTGCGGCTCGTGACGATACATTAATGCCCTAAGACACGAAACGATCGTTTTTTGTGAGAAACTGAACAGTATTAATATAATTTTTTACCTACACAGCCACGTCCATCTGTCCTGATCATGAGTTTAGCATCCGGCTGGTGACATGTGAACGCGCTCTGGCGTAGTATACGCAAACGCCGGAAACGATCTGTCGCGTGTATACGTCACTCATTGTTTACACAGTGCACAGAGATTGTGGGTATAGCGGCTATTCAAAATGGTAATTACTTGCGCTTATCCTGATTGTTCAAACCGATTTAAAGCTAAAAGATTACATTTGCTTTCGCAAACTCATCCGGGACTTTTCACTGATTTTCCCTTATGGCGTTTGCGTATACTACACCAGAGCGCGTACACATGTAACGAGCCGGATGATAAGCTCGTGCTCATGACAGATGGACGTGGCTGTGTATCAAAGGTAAAAAATGATATACATACTGTTCAGTTTCTCGCAAAAAACGATAGTTTCGTGTCTTAGGACATCAATATATCGTCACGAGTCGCAGGGTGTAATTTGGATTTGTCTGTGCATTTTTTTGTATACTTTTAAAGGTTTGGTGCCCATCCACGTCCATTATATGGCTGGCAGACTGCACCGGTTTTCGTTAAAAATCTTTGTTTGTGTTCTGCTGAGGAAACAAAGTCACCTACATCTTGGATGCCCTGGGGGTAAGCAAATAAACATCAAATTTTCATTTTTGGGTGAACTATCCCTTTGATGTCGTTGTCTCATTTTATTTAAACTTTGACAGGTCATAGTGCAAAAAGATGGTCATTGCAACACTGTAAAGTGATGAAACTTGGCACCATGTGCCTTTTTTATATCAGCTTGGAAATATGTTAATTTGACTGGAAACACCAGAGACTGAAAATGTAAAGCATTGTTCCAGTCGGGCAAGACTTCCGCATTCAGGAAAAAAGTGGATAGTCAGGGAAACATTCTGGGCATACATTTTTCATGCTACTTCGGAAAGACCAAGTATACTCCTATATGTTCCACAGAGCTGTCTTTAAGCAAGAGAAAACAATTAAGCAAACCATTTTATTTCATAGTGCAGAGCATGTACTAATGTTTTGTTGTGACAGTACAATTTATAAACCATTTAGCAAGTTAACACAAACATCCTATCGGGTTATAGCTTAAAGACAGAAACAGGCTAAGTATGATATAGACTTGTGACGCTACCCACAGATTAATTGCACACACCACTAAAATATTAAGGAGTGATTGTATGACCTCGAGTGAAATGTGGCCTTTCAAAGCACCAATGCTTTGAACATTTGGGTAATTAACTTTATTTAGGATTAAATATGCTGCAGGAGATCCCCGCATGTGAAGCAAAACAGCAGCAAGAGACAAAAACACAGTAGTATTTGGGACTCGTTTTGTTTGGTTTATTTTTTCTTTTGCTATTAGGCAATTATGCAGATTAGAAACAAACAATAATCAAAAAATCAATTAACGCAGCATTTTCAGTATTGATTTAAGCTTTTTTAAAGCTTGGGACTTCCAAAATGCATATATTAGTCATTCTATTAATTTCGACCATCGTCGCATTATTTTGGTTCTCTTGATGGATGGAAGTCTTTTGTAGAGGTCAGCCATGTTTTATAGTCTAATTAAGGACA
Source organism: Garra rufa (assembly GCF_049309525.1). Taxonomy (NCBI): domain Eukaryota; kingdom Metazoa; phylum Chordata; class Actinopteri; order Cypriniformes; family Cyprinidae; genus Garra; species Garra rufa. Next base: position 26,439,160 of record NC_133362.1, on the reverse strand, counting down.
AGACAGGGGCATGCTCAAACAGATGCGTTTTTTCACACAGAGACCCATTTGTAAGCCAACAAAGGATGATTAAATCACTGATGCCTATCGGATGGCTTATTTGAGAATGGAAAGGTAATGGGAATGGAAACGATGGCAAAGATGTTTTAACTGCATTGTGTTTTGTGATCATTAATGCTCTGCATGAAATAAATCTAAAACCGTTATATTCATTTATGTATAAAAATATGTAATTAAATGTAATGAAAAAGGGATTTTTCATTATTTAAATAATATATATAATATTGTGATTTGTGGACTGGTCTGACTCTGAATGGCTTTAGGCTTGCTAATTAAAATAGGCATTGTCTTCGAATCACTGGCACACAGGTGTTTTTTTTTTTGCTACCTCACAGTAGTGCCTTCGGCATGAACATATCAGCAAAGGATTTTGAAGCTTGGATATATATCTCATTTGTCTTTAAACAGTGTTCCAAAGTGAAAGAGAGTGCATGAGGTCTTATTTTTTGACTACAAACGTGAAGGTGGTTAATATAAAAAAAGTTTATGACTGATCTCACATGTTCTGGAATTAATGAGACTCATTAGTAAGAAGCAACTGGACTTTTGGCTGTTAAATCTGGCCTTCTGTGGTTCACAATGCATTTTCGTTTTGCATTTTTCTTTTCTACGGTGAGAAAGAATACATTTATGATGACAATAACAGATTAATGCATGATGCTTTCTGTTGGGTGTCTGTAATTTACACACAAGACATTCAATTTGCTGTCAAATACTAGTGGAGTTTCCATCAGTGTTGAAAATCACTGTTGTTTTCTGTGACAGAGTTGGTCATCACATAGAGAGCACCAGACAGAGATGGAGATTCGTTTGAACAAAAAGGCGTTAGAATTGTCATCACATTTGTTTCACATAGTAGAAATTATTTATTTGTGTTAAAAAAATGATAGTCATGGCCCAAACAGCAATTTTAATTATAGCCATGAGATTAAAAACTAAGGATCCATTCAAAACAATACAATAAGGCACATTAAATATCTTCCTTAGTTATAGCAAGTCTGCTTACATATATAGTCAAACCAAAAATTCTTCAGACACCAGATATAATTTGTGATGTTTTTTACTAGTGGGTCCAGGACCCTATAGTTCATTTATGTAAGTGCGTATAGCAAAATAAAGTAAACTGTTATATATTATACTCAAAAAATCTTCATAGAGTGGACTACCATTACAACTGATAAAAACTTGGGATCAAAAATTATTCTGACACTTTTCTTTAATTGCTAATGTGACCTTTTTTTTTTTACAATATTAAGCATTGCTTGGTAATTGGTCAACAAAGTATTGATAGTTGTGTAAATATTGTCATACTAACAGTTGTCTGAATTTTTGATCAACTGTAATCCATTACATACTTTTCTATTTATAGATATAGTTATCTGACATTATCAAGATGAATTTGTTCTTACACGGTTGACTCTGAGTTCTCGTCATATCTTATTACCATTTTATAAACTCTATCGAATAAACTGTGATAATGTGAGAAATGTTGAAGGTGTGTGAATAAATTTTGGTTTGACTGTACATTTTTAAGAGTAGCTGCATTTTATTAACACCTAGAACTTGTCTACAGTGTAGTATCAAAACTAAAACATAAAGAGGAAAAATATAAAGAACTTCAGCATTAACTATCTAAATTTTAAATCAAATATATAAATATGCAGATTTAACCAGATCAAACACAAGGATGAATGTTAAATGATTTTGTTAGGCAGAATGGAGACGTTACATGCTGGTGCCGTAATTCATTTTCATTGGGTTTAACACAGCAGGAGAGCAGACAAACAAATGTTAAGGACCCAAAGCTCTTAACTGTACAAAAAGAGAAATCGACAAGCTCCAATTTCTTAACAGTGTTTATATCTTCCAAATGTGGGATGATGAGTCTATTGGTCTTTTCATCTTTTGAAATGTGGTCTTATTTTATTTCATACCCCTGTGATGTTGATATCCTACAGTCTAGTCCCTCAGTGAAAGCCATCGTACGTGAATTAAACTGGCTTTTACGACTCGCGCATATAGCCTCTTCGGAGAATCCTTCTGGAATGAACGTGGATAATAGAAAGAGACTAGTTAATCCGGTCTCCATTACTTTTCCATAATCAATAATCAGCGCAGACCATGTAGAGATTTGAAAATAAATCCACTACATTCTTTTAAATAAAGCTTGTAGCTTTTATGTAAGCCTGAGAATGTAATGTGAGATGTAATCGTTACCTACTATAAGCCATCTGACATTCACTGTGGAGGAAAGTGAAAGAAGATACAGCTTTTCTTCAGTAGATCATGAATCATAAGCAGCGTAATGGCTTAAACAACTGCATGATGTAGTTTGAGGCGAAGAAACCCCCAAAACATGTCAGGCTATTAATTCTGCAACAAATACCACAATGTCAGGCTGTGGTCATATTTGTGTTATTTCATCTATCTTCAGGCAATATTTTAGACACGCATATTATCACTGAGGAGGGTATGTCTGTGTCATCAGCAGCTTCTCCGACACCAAGTCCTCCCACATATCTAGCTCATATCTATACATATCTATCCCTTCCCAGCCTCTCCTTAAACGTTCCGTTTGTTTAACCTGAGTAACATCTCTTCCCTGCCTTTGCAGGCGCTTTGCAGTCGATATGTGAAGCATACTGATAAAACCGATCAGTGAGAAGTGAGGGGGCTCCGTCTCATTTGGCTGAGGAAATGCTTATAAACAGTCTGTGCGCAGATGCTGTATGCCAGGTAAGTAGTGTGTTTGAAAATGTGGAAAACGTAACCGCAGCGCTTCAACATCCAATTACAGAAGCTACACTTGCTTGAGAGGATGGATGCAATTTCATGTTACATGTGGAGTATCATTTATACCTGCCTCTTAGACGTGTACATAAAGCTTATAGTGGAAAAATAAGTAAACTGCCTTTACTTATACTTGTATTTTATATATTATTATACATATGTTACTTTTAATAACAGGTAAGGGCCGTTCACACCAAGAATGATAACTATAAGGAGAACTATAAAGTTTTACAGGAATAGTTTAGCCAAAAATAAAAATTACCCCCTGATTTACTCACTCTAAAGTCTATAGGTGTATATGACTTTCTTCTTTCAGATGAATACAATTGGAGTTATATATAAAAAAAAAAGTCCTGGCTCTTCCAAGCTTTGTAATGGCAGTGAATGGGTGTTGAGATTTTGAAGTCCAATAAAGTGCATCCATCTATCATAAAAAGTGCTCCACATGTCTCCGGGGGGTTAATAAAGGCCTTCTGAAGTGAATCGATGTGTTTGTGTAAGAAAAATATCCATATTTAAAATTTAATAAACCGTAATCTCTAGCTTCCGCTAACTGTTCTCCATGCATTTACGAGAGGCTGATGTTCCAGTAGATGACGTAGGATATACAGTAGGCATAGCGTAAGTTCTGGTGAGAAGTGACGAACATGGAAGCACAGAACCTAGAACAAAACAAGATACCAGTCACGAATTAGAAGTACAAAATGAGGATTTGTAAAGAAATATGTTGGAGAATTTCAATATAAGCTAAGAGTAGACTAAAGTTGGTTCTCGCGAGACTAAGATATTCTCGCTATGCCTATGTCATTGGACTTTAAAATCTTAACACCCATTCACTGCCATTATAATGCTTGGAAGAGCCAGGACATTTTTTAATATAACTCCAATTGTATTCGCCTGAAAGAAGAAAGTCATGTACATCTAGGATGGCTTGAGGGTGAGTAAATCATGGGGTATTTTTTAATTTTGGATGAACTATTCCTTTAATAATTGTTCTAATTATGTGAGAATAGTCAAGTCCACATCACGGCTATAACAGTAACAACACAGAGGAACAGTATTAGTGGAATATCTTTCAGAACATTTTTTTTTCCACCTGATGGATGATAAAAACATTGACAGCCAATTAGAATCCACCCAACCTTAAAATGCTCATACATTTAAAGAGGTAGGCAACATACAGTTGAGGTCAAAAGTTACATACACCTTGCAGAATGTGCAAAATGTTCATTATTTTACCAAAATAAGAAGGATTATACAAAATACATGTTATTTTTTATTTAGTACTGACCTGAATAAGATATTTCACATAAAAGACATTTACATATAGTCCACAGGAGAAAATAATAGTTGTGACCCAAAATAAAAATGACCCCGTTCAAAAGTTTACGTACACTTGATTCTTAATACTGTGTTGTTAACTGAATTATCCACAGCTGTTTATTTTATTTTGTTTAGTGATAGTTGGTCACGAGTCCCTTGTTTGTTCTGAACAGTTAAACTGCCTGCTTGTTCTTCAGAAAAATCAGGTCCCACAAATTCTTTTTTTTTCTCGCCGTTTTTGTGTATTTGAACCCTTTTCCAACAATGACTGTATGATTTTGAGATCCATCTTTTCACACTGAGGACAACTGATGTGCAACTATTACAGAAGGTTCAAATGCTCACTGGTGCTTCAGAACGAACCGAGGGGTGACAACTTTTCAAATTTGAAGATCAGGGTAAATTTAACTTATGGCGCTTTTCCACTACACAGTACCAGCTCGCCTCGGCTCGACTCGACTCGGCTCTGTTTGGTTTTCCACTGTGTAAAAGTTGTACCTGTACCTCCACAATAGTACCTGGTTGTCATAGCGACGCTGCAAGAAACTGCCGTGATGTAATCTTCTACGCGACACACACCCGCTGTCTGCACCTCCTCGTTTGACCATGGCGTATTCTTCCGAGTTGCCATAATATGTAATGTATTGGATATGTCACGCAATCTCTGGCCAAACTTTTTAAAAATGGCGGGGTTATTCTGGATACTATTGCTGGCGCGTGCAATGATGACGCAGTGAATAGTGACGATTCTCTCTGACCAATCAGCAGTCTGCTGTGTTTTCACGTCACATTTTAGTATCGCCTCAGCTCGCTTGGAACCTCGCCGGAGGTGGTACGAAAAAAAGTACCTGGAAGCCGGTACAGGTACAACTTTTACACAGTGGAAAACCAAACAGAGCCGAGTCGAGTCGAGCCGAGGCGAGCTGAGGCGAGCTGGTACTGTGTAGTGGAAAAGCGCCATTATTTTGTCTTCTGGGAAACATGTAAGTTTCTTCTGAAGGGCAATACTAAATTAAAAAATATGACATTTAGGCAAAATAAGAAAAATGTACACACCTTCATTCTGTTCAAAAGTTTACACCCTCTCGCTCTTAATGCATTGTGTTTCCTTCTGAGGCATCAGTGAGCATTTGAACCTTCTGTAATAGTTGCATATTAGTCCCTCAGTTTTCCTCAGTGTGAAAAGATAGATCTCAAAATCATATAGTCATTGTTGGAAAGGGTTCAAATACACAAAAAAAGTAACAGCTAATATTGTTTGTATAATGTGTTACTCAATATTCATCTTGTTTATTGAACTGTTGTAAAAACATTACATTCGCAATCATTCTTCCGGTCTGAATATGAGTGCGACCCAAAGCCATATCGCAGCTGTGCTTCGAAACGGCAGCACTCTTGATAATGAAATATTCAATTCAGCATGCGAGACACAATGTAATTATCCTTTAGTTTTTAATGAATCTCAATTAGCAGCAGTCCCACTCTTCTCATTATAGAGAACTTTCCTCTTCATTTAATAAACACTCCATACGCTTTAGGAAGACATGCATTTGTGACTTATTCTGTCTCCTCCAGTGAAAATCACACTCCTAGAGTCCCTCCTGAACACAGCACCTGGAAAATGCAGCATGTTTGCATAGCGTCTGTTTATTTTTGGTGTTCGACTGATTAGTATTATGGGGTATAATGGATTCCAGCGATATTCGTGCTGTTTTGGCAGACACATTGCACTGAGCCATTCTCATGCTGAGCTTATAACTGTGTGAGCCAGGGGCCACATTCCCAGAGTGCCTCGCTCCTGTTTGTGAATTCAGAATGCAGCGAGCCTTGCTGTTTTCACCTGTTTTCTTGTAATCAGTTTACCACTCATCTATCTCTTCATCTGTTTAATTCCTCACAATTTACAGCTGTTTTAGGAAGTTAATTGTTCTGCCATGATTCAAGGACATTTGAAAACAAGACATTAAGTGATTAATTTAAAACTTTGAGTGAAATCTTTGTGGAAAATTTGAAACAATGAAGTCAATAATAAGTGAAGAAATGTATCCATTAGCATTCCCATTCATCTCAAGACATGTGCTATGCTGTATAAAGTACAAGGGATAAACTGTATAGTGTATGTTGCTTCCAACATTGTCAAAATATGCAAAATTGGCCATCAGTGGAGAAATACTTAAAGTAAACACACAGTAGTACGCTGTGTCCTAACTACATGCAACGTGACATGTGATAAAAGATCTTTTCCATGTTAATCTGAGTTTTTGTCCTAACCAGCCTTGATGGCGACACACAAAGTTTCTTTTTTAGAAACTGTTTCTATTTCTACAACATCGTGGCTGGAACAACAACATAATCTATGAGTGATAATCTCAGGTTTTGATTATGCGCTTTATTTAATGTTAAATGTGTTGCATAACATTATAGCCGTACTGAAAGCAACAGTAGATGGTGTTAATTTATCTCAAATCTTAAAAATTAAAGCAAACATGTACGTTAAAACTGTGAACTCAATGTGTACCAACAAGTGTTTTGTTTTGATAAAGATGGTATCAGTCAGCATGTACATGACCAGTCAAAATTTTTAGTGTTTTTTAAATAAGTCTGCTCACCAAGCCTGCTTTTATTTGATCCAAAATGCAGCAAAAGCAGTAATATTGTGAAATAGTTTTACTATTTAAAAAAAACAGCTTTCTATTTGAATATATTTTAAAATATAATTTAGTCCTGTGCTAAAAACTAAAATTTCTGCATCATTACCGCATCATTCGGTGTCACATGATCCTTCAGAAATCATTCTAATATGCTGATTTGCTGTTCAAGAAAAATGTATTATTATTATCAATATCTAATATCTTATATATATATATATATATATATATATATATATATATATATATATATATATATTTATTTATTTATTTATTTATTTATTTATTAAATTAATAATAATAAATAATAAATTAATACTTTTTAGCAAGGATGCTTTAATTTAATAAAAAGTGGTGATAAAGACATTTATAATATTACAAAAGATTCCTATTTCAGATCAATGCTGTTCTTCTGAACTTTCTGTTCATCAAAGAAACCTGAAAAAATATACTCAGCTGTTTTCAACATAAAAATAAAAATAATAATAAATGTTTTTTGAGCAGCAAATTGGAATATTAAAATGATTTCTAAAGGATCATGTTATTTAAGTAATGATGCTAAAGTTCAGCTTTGAAATCATAGGAATAAATTACATTTTAAAATATATTCAAATATTCGAAAGTTATTTTAAATACTAAAAACATTTCAAAATGTTACTGTTTTTGTTGTACTTTGGATCAAATAAAATCAGGCTTGGTGAGCAGACTTCTTTAAATAAAATAAAAAAAAAAAACATTAAAAATCACACTGTTTAAAAAATTCTGACTGGTAGTGTACTTTAAATAATGGCAAAAAGGTTTATTATTTATGAATTAGATTATAAACTTGTCCATTACATTGAGAGTGCAGTCCACTTCTGAACATTGAACATTGAGTGATTCTGTTGTGTCGCATCTGGCGTGGACAGCCAAATTGCTTGTTGCTGGAATCTTTTTGCATCGCGTCTAGTTAGGACACGGTGTTAGATACTAACCAGCCAAACCTTGATAAAATGCTCCACTGCTCATAATGCATATTACTGTTTGTACTTATAATTGCATTTATGATTCACTTTAACAAATTTGATTTTGTCTCTTTTTTTTTTTTCTTTTTTTTGCTATGCACCAAAAGCAGTGAAGATTATGTTATGATTGAGGAGTCAATTAATGCAGTCGGACTAAAAATTCAGAGGTTTGACAGTGATACAATGACACCATCTGCTTGCAGGAGTGCACTTGCACTCTCTTATTCTCTGCCATTATGGTAACACTACACACTTGGCAAGTCGACTGAAGGATTTGTTCTGGAAACCAAAGATAATTGCAGGGCTGTAGACAACGGCATCCAAATGACAGATGCTTGTCAATGTAACTGTGCTTTCTCGAGGTCACTGCCAACATTGCTCGAGATGCCTTTCAGCCCACAGTTTATGAGCTGTCTTACTTGTGTGTGATAATGTTCTTGTATTGGCAGATGTTGATGGAAAAGCATAAAAATGTACCAGAATCAAATGTCTGTTTTCTTCCCCCACCAGTGTCGAACTTCTCATTTTCATGGATCTGAATAGAGCTGATCTTGACAGAACATCACTGCAGAGCACAGATGACCACTGCGTATCCATCTTGTGTAAGTCACTGCAAAGTCACACTTGGTTTGTGACAGATGGGAAAGGACAGCATGGGAAAGCTGCAGCAAAATAAAATAAAAAGCACAGGTTGATCACATCAGAAATAAAAATTAAATAAACGGCGCTTACTGGCTGCGATGTAGAATCTAGATCTGATCTATTCCTGTAATATAAGCCTATTTTTCCCAGTTGAAAAGATAAGTGTATGAGAAGTCTTTTGAGTGTCACTAAATTAAGACTCATGTTTTTATTGTCTTTTTCAGCAAAATGAAATCTGAACAGTGCCTTATGAGATGAACCTCGCCCTGGATTGGCTCATTCAAACCACGTAGAAGGTCCAAGCAGAAACCTTTCTTAAGCTGCCTCACATCAAGTTTGAATTCTTCAGAGACCCATAAATTCAATATGGCATTATGGTGTTAAGATCAATATAGCAACATAAGGCATGCCACATATTGTGGTATAATATAAGGCTATGTTCATCCTAACATTGTTTTCAGGTTTAAATCCTTTCTCATGCATAATGCTATGCTGTAAGGTTTTGCATTTTTTGGTCATATATCCTCTTTTTGCGTAATCTTTTTTTATCCCACAGGACAAAAAAAAGACATAATTGGATTAAATGGCAATTGAAGATGGAGTATATTTTGTCTAAGTACGTCATCTACGCTATGTCACTTCAATGACAGCTAAATGAGACGGTTTATCATGGTGCGTTAAATCTTGATAGATACACAACTAAATATCTTTATGCAACACAAACAGTTTTGCTTGTATTTTTGGGGTTGTAGAAGCAGCTTGTTTCTGTGCCACTGTGACATCTGCGAGCATATGACTCAGTTTGCTCTGCGTATGTCATTACTAGCAGTGCCGAAATACAGCAGATATTACTCATCCGAACCTGTGCTTTCAAAGCTTGAGGCTTCAAAAATTAGTTAGACAAATACATACAGTAAGTGAATTTCACACTAAGGCTCATCTTCATGGAAATGTGTAGTATGTAATCAAAATCCAGTGCATAAATATTTAATGACAAACACATATTCTCATTAATGGTTTGAGTTCCTCAGCTGAATGTGTTTTGAGCTTTTTCTCCTTGCAGTGAAAATTTCAAAACATCCAATCATGTTTTTTTTTTTTTAAGTGGCATTTTAACACCATCTAAGTGCCCTTGAGGTTATCAACACAGCTCAGACCGAATTTTAAAATTCAATTTCCTTATGACTGTACAAACGAAACAGCATCTTTCTGGAGAATGTGGAAAGCTTGTAGGATTAAGCGCATAAACCTCAAAGCAATCAATCATTTGAACAGAATGGTCTATAGGTTTGTCAAATAAGAGTCTGCAATCTCCACTGAAACAGTAAAGCTATAATTTGAGCACATTTCTATACTCTCAAACTATCAAATTCTTTTATGTAATGCATAGAAGTAACACTGATAAAATCATGACCAGCAACATGGTTTTATACTTCACAGTGCATAATAAAGCTTTTAACACACCTATGCATGTAGTCTTTATTGCAGTTCTAGACATGGGTTTTGTGCTGGGATCTTAAGACTTGACTAGCTGTTCCCATCATTCTTTCAGTGTTTTGTTTCAACACTAATCAAACAAACCTGGGTCTCCAGGTTAACATGGAAATCACTGGCAGGTGTGCTGGAACAAGATGTAAACTGCACAAGTTTAATTATATTTTTAGTACTTTAACAGACTTGTATTCAAAGATGAAGACAAATAACAGTAGGGTGGAATGCACCCCTCATCCAAAGAAAAATGTATGCTGGTTTCTGTGTGTGTGTGTGTGTGTGTGTGTGTGTGTGTGTGTGTGTGTGTGTGTGTGTGTGTGTGTGTGTGTGTGTGTGTGTGTGTATAAGGGGCATTTCTTATATAAGAGGCAGTGTCTCCTCAAAATATTGGGTTCGTAGTACTAAAAAAAACACTGTCCAAAAGTGACACCAGCAGGTAAAGTTACAGTGGGAGTCTGTGTCTCTCTTGCATCCACTGAGCCTATTGAGTTTTAATCATAGACTGTAAAAAAATATGGACGTAGTGTCCGTGATGTCACCCGTAGGTTTCTGAAGAGCGTTTTTGAAGCTCATAGTGGGTGGGAGTCGAAAACTAGCTATATAAACCAAAAACACTTTTTGTACCAGGCTCTAAACATTTTTTTTCTGCTGTAAAGATGGTCATTTTAAAATGGGGAGTCAATGGAAATGACTCCCTTTTGCAGCTGTCTCTAGCGGACAGTCGATGAATTGCTGTCTATGTCACTTCCGTGTTATTTTCAATAGAGAGAGTGGGAGGTTGGCGCTTGGTTTTAACAGATCCCCTAAAGCGTTTGGTGGGGGGTAATTGAGAATGAATGGGTGAAAATCACGTAAGAAGAGGCAGTGCCTCCATCGCGATATGACTGGCTATGTTTGTGATTGGTTCATGTGATAAATCCTGCCTCTTGGGCTCGTGCACATTTCGCATTCCCAAATCAGTCTGAATGAACAATATAATGGCGTTAATGGGAAGACTAAAAAGTAAGTAAACAACACACTTAGATATAACCACTTCGTTACGTCAAAAGAAGCCTGTCCTGAAAACATAATATGTGGGAGTTTTTAGTGAGTAATCAGCTTGGTGAAATTTAAAGTACATTTCTGTGTTCGTGAAAAATTCAAAAATAGTTGTACGTTAACTATTTAAAAGAACAGCTGAACACAAGTTTACAAATAAAATATATTGTTTAAATTGTTACTGCCTTGAGTTATTATTTTGGAATAAATGTAAAATGCTTAAAAACACCAACTTGATGAGATTCATACTTGGCTTTAATAAATAGACTATTGATTACATTGTTATGTAAAAATTAGGGGTGGGCATAGATTAATTTTTTTAATCTAGATTAATCTAGATTAAATCTTGGAATCAATCTAGATTAATCTAGATTAAAATGGCTAATTTGAATTCTGCTGAAGGCATTCAGAATATGTGTGCTACCCAAATAATGACTAAAAGTCTTTGAGAATGGATCATAAAGCTCATAAAGCTGTTCTATGATAATTTGTTGATGAAAATAAATTATGTTCAATTAGATGTACTTGTGTTTACTAACTAACTAACAATGAAATTATTTTTTCTACCTATTAGATTGTGTTTTTTTTAACGTCAACTACCCAGCCCATTACATGTTACACCGTACTTTTATTTTGACAGGTTGCCATGAAGTTTCTGTGTCATACAGTATGATATGATGCTAGTTTTCTCAAATGAAACGGTAAAAGTGACACTCACAGCAGTTTGGGAGATTGAGTTTATCTGTTCATGTGAGATGAAAATGCCAAAAATTACCGGGAGCGTCACGTGTGTTTCAGTATGCGTGTAGTAAAAGCTCGTCTCCTCCATTCATACATACAGCTAGGCAAACGGAACATATCGGATTCATATTAAAACGGTCTTTTTGCATTTCAGGTTTCACATACACTAGTCCATATCGCGATTTGAATTAAGTGACAGACCAACATTTGATTTATGAATCAAAAAAACGACGAATTTACGTGGCATTTCGCTATAGCAGATTCGGTTTTTATGAATGGAGGACTACGCGATCCCGTCTGTGTTTTGGCGGAGGAGACTTAAACGCGCGACCACATCCGCGTTAAACTATCAAGGTGAAAGTCATCATAGCTTGCGTAGTTTAGACCCAGCTCCCAACCCAAATTTGAGAATAGATTAACGGCGATATTTTTTTTATCGCGCGATAAGAGTTTCACGTTAACGCCCACCACTAGTAAAAATATAATCTTTTGTCCCCCCTTCTTTTTCTGATACTGTAAGTAATGTTTATTTAAGCAGGAAAATGCGACGGATTTTTATTTGACAAATTTTTTATTTGATTAAAAAAAATGTTGAGGACTCCACACACCACTAAGATATACATAGTGTTTTGGATACTTACAAATGGAGTGCACTTCAGAATAGAGGGTTTACACTTATGTCACAGTTTTTACCTGGATATACAGCCATATTGGAGATCCTCAGATGTAAACAACAGCATGGATTGCACGGTTAATATACTACTGAATACATTGTTCTGCTACTGTATGCTGTCAAAACCACTGAAAAAAATGTGTGGAAGCTGCTAAATTATATAGAGAAGGACTCAGTAAGCAGGAAAGGATGTGATATTTTGACAAACTAAAGTTAATAGGTGGTAAAGACACATACCATCAGTATTATTTAAGATATTAGCTTAATATCTCACCAAACTGACTGGAAAAAATAAGAACAAACACAAATGTTGTCAAGATTCTTGCCCTGGAAAGCCTGGTTGAGTTTGTCCAACCACAAACGACTTTTATTCTTCAGACAGTTTTTTGCACTCTTCTCCTTGATTTGTTAGAAACTTTGGCAGTCTGTAGTAATCCAAATGTTTTTCCCAGTCTGACCGATTAGTAAAGCCCAAAACATGACAATTGACCATTTTCAGCAGCAATAATCAGCTAAATTTATGAGTTCTGTTTGGTTTAGTGGCATTTATGTTCATGTGCCGCCAATATGGCCGATTCATGAAAACACTCTACAGTGATGTTATCATGCAGAGATAGGGAAGACCACTATAGTAGACAATAATAATTTATTATAGTAAAACAGGGAAATAGGGAAAAAAACTACTGGACATTAATACAATACTAGAATTTTTTATTCCGTGAAAATACTGAATACTTGTGTGATTACCCCTAGGAATCTGATGGTGGCTATTTTAAACGCTGCATCATTTCATATAATGTATCTTCTATTAGTTAAGAACAAATTTCACAGGAACTCAGAGACAAGAAAGCGTGTATAAAGTATAAGCCTGTCTGACAGGACCAGCTTTCTCACACAAATGCTTGCAAACACTGTGAGCTTGAGTGTACCATCATTAAAGTGTGCAGCAGACCCTGGTGTGACTTTCTCTGACGTTAATAAATGGTGTGCAGTGCAGTGCCAAGCACAAGCATGTCCCTTCATTAGGCAGCTAGGCCCACCGCCGACATAAGGGCCAAGATGTCACAGGGGTTCTTTCCTGCACAAATGTGTCCCCAACAGCGGAGATGAGGACAAAATACAAAGCCCTTGTCTTACGCCGCATCTGAGGGCCGTCTCTGTGACAGTGAATAAGCGTGTCTGATGTCTGGCATCTGGCAAGTTGGAGCTAACACATGGAAAAGGCTGCAGTGGAGCTCTGAGAGGTGCTCTGTCAACTGCAATGTTCAGGGATTTTCATCATGTCTGTATTATTACCGCAAGGAGGGAAATCGGTGTCTGAACGTCTAGTTACACTGCAGTGCATTTTCACAGTTTAAAATGGCTCAGCTGGATATGCACTGTGGCCACTGTTCACGAGTTTGCCAGTGTATAATATCAGCCCAATCATTATGTATGAATCATTTCACTTCTTTTTTAAGTCAATAATATCTCGCTGACAAAAAAATCTGATTTCAAGAAAAGGAAAACCAGACGAAAACAGTAGCTACAACAAATTACAATTGTTTTTGTTTTCTCATAGCCTCAGAAAACCATGGCTGAAACACTGATGTCACACGGACTGTCCTTACTACATTTCTGTACCTTGAATGTGGTAGTTGTATTGCTGGCTATGCAGGATCAGAAAGCTCTCGGATTTCATCAAAAACGTCTTAATTTGTGTTTCGAAGATGAACGAAGCTGTTACAAGTTTGGAACGACATAAGGGTGAGTAATTACAAAAACAATTTTGAGATTTAGCTCAAAAATCGAATAACACTGCACTTTTATAACAATAGATCCATGTAGGACAAAGAATGTTTAACCATTTTAAATAACGACACTATTAATTATATTCATTTTTATCTTGTGGGACAGTGAAAATGCCATGTCACATCAACAACCCATTTATAGTTTTGTTCTGTAAGTGTACAGTCCATTTAAATGCCCAAATGATTATAGACTCCTTTTTGCTGTCATTATGTTTTATGCTCTTAAGTTTCAGTACATCATGGTGGGTCACCCTGAACCCATTATAACTGCCTTGCAAAAATACACAGTGAAAACATTTATTTTGTTTTGCCATTAAAGTTGGTTTTGATTAAAGAAGAAAAATAACGGGCTAAATTTAATCAGCTCTCCAAATATTGATCTAGAAATTGAACTTTTAGAGTGTACAGCATAACAGTGTGTGTGTGGAAGTATTTACTGAGATAAAAACAACAATGCACTAGATCAAGCAGAGCACTTCCTCATGGACAGAGACAGGTAGCTTAAACAGTCTGTGTCATTTGATGAGCTGTAGCCTTATCTCAAAACAGTTTCAAATTGGAATTTCAATGATGAAACAGTTCATCAGAATTCATCAGGGTTTTGTTGTCTGGCAGAAAGCCAGGCCTGATGTGAGGATGTAAGGATGAGCTGACAGCTCAAATAGGTTCTTTCCAACTAACATTCTGACAGTATCGAACTCAAACCTGTCTTTTCAGGATTTGTACCGTTTACTACGAGCACAAATGTCAGCGATTTATAACTGTTGAGCTCAGAGTGTAAACTGGAATGTTCCAGACTGCAGCGTCCTATCCACCTTTTTTCTGAATGCTGAAGTCTCGCCCGACTGGAGCGATGCTTTACATTTCCGGTCTAGGGTGTTTCTAGTCTAAATATAGAAATATAATTAGACTAGCACCATAGTTTTATCACCTTACAGTGTTGCAATGACAGTCTTTTTGCAGTAACTCACCTGTCATAATTAAATGAGTGGGCAGACAACAAGCAATACAAAGTTAGCTTATTAAAAAACAGAGGAGGGCACAAACAGCTTCCAATCAGGGCAAAATTCATTTAATTTTGTTCACAAAATGAGTGTGACCATTTTGCATTTGCAGTTTTCAGCATTTGCGACTGAAAACTACTGTGTGCAACTATGAAAAAATATTCAGAGCACCATGTGCGACTGACCCGATCAGCATATTTGTGTTTCCGTTGAGGCGAGCTTCAAAGGTTTCTACGTGTTTTTGCAATGTTAAGTAATGCATCACGGACATATCTCAATGCTTTCATTAAACAAAGTGTAGAGAGAGTGTAAATAAAAGATTCATTGTGCAGTGTAGAGAGCTTCTTTTTTATTATAATGCAACTTTTTGTTTGTATATGAGATATTGATTTAATACAATGGTTAAACAAGAAGTTAATATTAAGTGACTTCCTTTGTCTGACTATAAAACTATTGCCTGATTTTGCTCTATTTCGTTGTCAAAAATGGTCTGCATCAAGTCACAACTGAGCTGCTGTGCATCTCCATTCAAACACAGCGTTGTTTCGTTTATGAATGAACATGCGTTTTTAAACAAATCTAGTGAGTCAATGATTCAATTTCCCATTCAGTCACTTGCTTTATTCCTGAATGAATCAGCCGTTCATAAGAATCAAATGAATGATATGATTCAGTAATTAAATCAATGAATTGCCGCCACCTACTGGCAGATTTATTTTAACGGACTGGCCATTGTGAACATGCTCCATACAGCTGAACGTTCTGCAGGATCAGAGGTAAATAAAGATATAAATACTGTTCAGTTTCTTGCACAGACCGATCGTTATGTGTCTTAAGACCTCAGTGTATCGTCACGAGCCGCAGGGTTTAATTTGGTTTTGTCTGTGTATGTTTTTTTTTTTTTTTTACTTTTAAAAGATTTGGTAACCATTGACTGCCATTATATGACTGAAGGACTGCAATGGTTTGAGTTAAAAATCTTTGTCACCTACATCTGGGATGCCCTGGGGGTAAGCAGATAAACATCAAATTTTCATTTTTGGGTGAACTATCCCTTTAAGCTTTATTGTTGTTACTGTGGCAACCAACAACAGCACAGCTTAACCCTTCGTTTTAGATTTAGAGATTTTTAGATTTAGTTATATTGAAAAAGTTTAATTAATTCAATCAATCTTTTTTAACCTGTTTTACCATGGATTTCTATGGAGACCAGAACATAGGAATGGGAAAATCCATGGCGTCATTCATCGGTTACTCAGGATAAAAGGTGGACAGCATTTCACATTCCAGCATAACCCAGGACCGTTTCAAATCAACTAGTGAAGGCAAAAAAGGTGATTAAAATGAACAACTTTAAATGGTGACCTAACAACTTCATTTACAATCCATTTTTTCATGTCTTCATCAAATCTTAACCAAATTTTAAAGATGGAAATCATATAATAGTTTGCATTCACTACAATTAAAAGTATAAATTAAAAAATTGCACTTTATTAAGACTATTCTGTGTTTTCTTTTAAGCTAACCTTAAACGTTTACATTTTTTTTTGCTGGAAATGTTGCTTAAATTGATAATCAACTTAACTTATTATTAGTCCTGTGTAATATATTGTGTAATAGAATTATATCATCCCCCAGGAAGTGACATAATTTTGGTGGGACAACAACAGCACAAGCATCAGAAAGTATTAGCAGTGGATTTTATGAATTCTGTGATGTTTTGTAGTGATAGTTGGTTTGTCCCATATTAAAAAATCATGTTCTGTTTGATAACATGACAGAACTGGTTATGATAATATCAAAACTATAAAAAGAAATTCAAGTAGAGTCACTCCCAGTGCCTTTGGATCTTTTCTCCATCCTCTTAGACATCCTGTTAATTTTCTTGTCACTGTGTAAATAACCACGTTATAATTAATGAAGAAAGTGCCTGAGCTAGAGCAGAGCATAATTCTGAAAAGTCTGGTATAAGATTTCATAAAACATTTTTGACAGAAAAGTTCAAAATGCACTAAGATAACACTAAATCTCATAGGTCTATTTATAGTATATGTAAATCAGGTAACACTTTACAATAAGGTGTCATTTGTTATATGTATTAATTAACATGAATGAACAATACATTTATTACACTATTTATTAAGCTTTGTTAATGTTAGTTAATAATACTACAGTCGTTTATGTTTATTAATGTTAACAAACACAACTTGTGATTTTAATAATGCATTAGTAAATGCTGAAATTAACATTAACTAAGATTATTTTAAAGACTAAACTGTAAATAGTTTTTACCAGTTTCAACTTAAAAACTTAAGCTGCCTTAAGATTTTAAGTTAAATCAACTTAAGTCATTTAAACACAAGTTATATCAACTTATTTTTATTGTAATAAGTTAAAATAACTTGTAGTTTTAAACTGATTTAACTTAAAAACCTAAGTTCATCAGCTGCCTTAAGTTTTTAAGTTGAATCTGTTTTTTTACAGTGTAGTGCTGTAGAAGTATGTTCATTCTTAGTTCATTTTAATTAATGTAGTTAACTAATGTTAACTAATGAACCCTAAATGTAAATTGTAACCTGCAATCTTGAATCTAGATAAAAGATTTTTTTCAAAATATGTAATGTACTAATTTGTGAGGTGAATGCTTAGTCACTTCAGTAATTTTGCTACAGGCCCATGTGTTTAATTATCAAATACAGGCATTTGCATTTTTTACATTTCCTTCTCAAAATCTCTTCATAACACTGCTTCACACTTTCATGGGCTTATCTTCTCTAACAATGATCTACTCAGCCTTTTTCCTTTCAAGTTAATCAAATAAATGAATTATTTAGTAGGTTTCATACCTAGGACAGAGATTTGTTTTAAAAATGCGTATGAAGCACTTTATTGTCAGAGTTGTATTAAACCGCCTTTGAACACGCAGGGGTTTAATGCAACTACCTTTAAAAATCCCTGGGCCTTGGTACGCTAATAAAAGCTGATAAAACATATTTCACATCATCCATTATTACTGTATTAGTCTTGCCTTTTTTCCCACATGATAATACAAGCCACAAATGGCAGACATGAAATATGATTTGTTTTTAGAGCTGCCGCAACATGGCTTTTCCAGCACCATGTTGCTTGCAAATTGTTCATATGGAGAGCACTTCTGAGCAGTTAGCACATGAAGGCAAACCCTCTCCTCTGGTTTGTGGTGACAGCTGCTAAAAATAGGCTGTTAAAATCTCACTGTAGTCAAGGACACTCCACTGATTTACATAAAAGCAGAACTTCAAACATGTCACTGACAGAGGTAATTTTAAAAAATTTCCAAGAGTTTTTGGCTCACACCTTCTTACCAGCAATGGACTTTTCTGTGAGAAGAAGATAACATTTTAAAAAGAACACGGTGTGTGTTCCAACACAGACTACATTTTAAGGCACAGCGTATCTTCCAAACCCCTAGTAAAGTCTCCTGGAATGGAATATTTTATAACACGTTTAGGGAAGCTGCATGTGAAAATCTTAGCTTTTTCCTGAGGTATATTGCTCTGCAGCACGTCTGAAGTGAGAAGAACCTTGTAATGAGATTCAGTGAGACTTTCACCAGCTGTTCGTCATTAAGGATTCTTTCTCATACGCAGCAACACCCCGTGAACCAACTCTCACTACAGCTACACACGTAAGCATCACACAATATCATGCCTTTATCCATCCACTAATTAAAATCCGATTCTGACAGTAGTTTACTGTCCAGCATCTGGGTTGTTTTCTGTTATGTTAGTTTGCTTTAATTAAGGTGCTGTCGTTTAAAGGAACACTCCACTTTTTTTGGAAATAGGCTCATTCTCCAACTGATTTTTACCGTTTTGAAATCCATTCAGCCATTCTCCTGTTCTGGCGATATCACTTTTAGCATAGCTTAGCATAGATCATTGAATCCTATTAGACCAATAGCATCGCGTTAAAAAATGACCAACGAGTTTCGATATTTGTCCTATTTAAAACTTGACTCTACTGCAGTTATATTGTGTACTATGACCAGCGGAAAATGTAAAGATGCGATTTTCTAGGCCGATAAGATTAGGAACTACACTCCCAGGCGCAGTAATATCACGCAGCGCCTGAAATTAGTTCAAAGCTAGGTAACTTCCAACGAGGAACGCTCCCTCTGCATGCAGTTGGTCACGTTGTGCTGCGTGATATTACTGCACACAACTGATAGCCACCTTATTTTTGCTGTAAGAGTGAGCATGGCCATTTGTAAATTGTATGGGTCTGGCTTCCAGATTTATCTGCGTCCAGCTATTTTTAGCTGTACAAAACAGCTAATTTTGCTGCTTGATATTGCAAATTGGTGTGTCTTAATGTGTAATCTTAATTATGAACACACTGGTTTGTAGTGCAAACTGTTTTATCATTTACTGCACATTATTTCCCTATAGTGGCTAATCAACCTGAAGTCTCGTCCATAGGCTTACTTCTGCATTAAATAATAAGGTGGATTAGTGTTTAGTTCTGTTCTGGAATATTTGGTTTTAAAAGGGTTTCTGTTATATCTGCATATTTGGGCAGGTTACCATTGTGCTGAACAATAGAGCCTGTGCTTAGATTAGAATATGTTTAAAACAAATATAGTTATTGCTTTATTAAAATAGAAGCAACTAGTCATTAAAAAACTGGTAGTGTCTCTGTTTTACATATAAGGATGTGTGCTATTACTAGCTGGATGATTAAAGTTTAATTTACTGGAGTAATTGGTTTGCATGGTTTCAACAAGCAGATCAGATTTCTGTTCAAGTAAACTGAGTACAACTGAGAAATCGGAAGTTGAAGTAAATGATACATTCTTTTTTTAAGGAAGATTAAAGGGATGGTTCGGAGTAGAATTGACTTCATTGCTATGCACTCCGAAGCCCATGTAAATACCCCATCCGAAGTTTTTTTTTACCGTAGTCAAACATTTATGGAGATATTAGAGTTTTTCGAATTGCTTGTTACAGGAGTGAATGGTACATGTGATGTATCTCGTAAATTGCACCACTAAACGTGCAAGTAATCTTACCAAACTTGTACAGTAGTGTAAATAGGTTATGTACTCACAAAACGCTGCATCAGAACATTTGTAAGTCCACCATGAGTGTTTTAAAAACACGTTTTAGCCGATCCCTACTAGTCTCAAAAACTACAAATGGCGACACGTCGACGTCACTTCCCTGGTTTGAAAAAAGCACGTAAAAGTCCTCCTACAAGTTGACATGCAGACAGATGTAGTAGGAGGACTTTTACGTGCTTTTTTCAAACCAGGGAAGTGACGTCGACTTGTAGTTTCTGAGACTAGTAGTTCTCGGGTAAAACGTGTTTTTAAAACACTCATGGTGGACTTACAAATGTTCTGTTGCAGCGTTTTGTGAGTACATAACTTATTTACACTACTGTACAAATTTGGTAAGATTACTTGCACGTTTAGTGGTGCAATTTTACGAGATACATCATGTACCATTCACTCCTGTAACAAGCAATTCGAAAAACTCTAATATCTCCATAAATGTTCGACTAAGGTAAAAATAACTTCGGATGGGGTATTTAGATGGGCTTCGGAGTGCATAGCAATGAAGTCAATTCTACTCCGAACCATCCCTTTAACTAATTAGATTTTACAGATGGTTTCACATGATGTCTATGTAAAGATCCAAACCATTATAACTCTAATTAATTATGGGCCATTTTATTCAATATGATAATCTTCACAAATGAACACAAATACAATAGCCATATCTAAAGATCTAAACTAGAGGAGAAATAGATCTACAAAGACTTGAATTAAAGGATTAGTTCATCTCCAGATTAAAAATTTCCTGATAATTTACTCACCCCCATGTCATCCATGATGTTTATGTCTTTCTTTCTTCAGTCGAAAATAAATGTTTCTAGTGGACGTCAGTGGTGGCCAACGGGTTGAAGATCCAAATCGCAGTTTCAGTGCACCTTCAAAGGGCTTTACACGATCCCAGCTGAGGAATAAGGGTCTTATCTAGTGAAACGATTAGTCATTTTCTAAAAAGAAATAAAATTTATATACTTTTTAACCACAAATGCTCATCGTGCATCAGCTCTGAGATGCACATACGCGTCTTCATGCATTGCATAATCACATTGGGAAGTGTGTACTCTGGTTCAAAAAGGTAGAATACGGTTGTTTTACTCTTTTTTTGCAAAAGGCATTCAACTTTCTTTGCATGTTTGCTTTGTAAACACTGGGCCAGATCAAGATGAGCATTTGTGGTTAAAAACTAAATACATTTACATGTTTTTAAGAAAATGACCATCCAAATGAAAAATCCTGGAATGGTTTCCTCAAAAATTTATATTTCTTTTTGACTGAAGAAAGACAGACATGTTGTATAACATAAGGTTGATTGATTTATCAGGAAATTTTAGGCTTGTAATTTAAGGCTCATAGACTAATTTTATGGAGACTAGTAGACATGCTCACTATAACTGTCATAGTGTACGTGAAAGGTATGTGAAGACGGTTCAAAAAAATCTCCTTTTGTGTTGAACAGAAAAAACAAAAGCAAAAGGGTTGAAACAACATACCCTCACAGTAAATAATAAAAGAAACTATCCCAGGCAAGATGTGTAGAACAATAGACTTAAAGTCTGCGGAGACACCTTTCAGAGAGAAATATTTGACAAGGGCATCAAAAAACTATGTGGTTTAAGTTTGAGATTTGGGTGCACGCACCCTTCAGCGAACCAAACCCTCACCGAAACTGCTGTTTCAATGACAGCTACTGCGGAGCTGCTCTATTTCAACATTGTCACAGCTAAAAGTGTGTTGCACC
Organism: Garra rufa; assembly: GCF_049309525.1. NCBI lineage: Eukaryota > Metazoa > Chordata > Actinopteri > Cypriniformes > Cyprinidae > Garra > Garra rufa. Next base: position 26,417,123 of record NC_133362.1, on the reverse strand, counting down.
ACAACTGGGTTTGATTCTAATGCCTACGGACCGCTGTGTCAAAACATAGAGGGCAAATTAATTCATGAGATATGTAGAAGGATAAAAATAATGATTTTATGGGGTCTTTATAATGAAGGTCGTGTGCTTTTTCCCACTACAGCATAGTGTCACACACTTGAGTTCTCGCTGGAGGGATCAAAACACATGACAGCATGATGTATATTCCCCATGTCACACCGTAGAGAGTTCATGATCCATCACAGTGATGTGTCCTCTGATACACCAGCCTTTGCTTATGGGTTGGCAGGTAGGATTGTTGGATTCCTGCACTGAATCAACTTCAGAGGTAGCTTTTTTCTGGACAATCAATAATCGGTTAAAAAGTAAGAGAGAATCTTCTTAATATGCAGCAATACGATTACACCTCGTCAATTTACATAAGACTTCAAATGTGTGATGCATTTTAATATAATCCTGTTTAATGACACCAACAATGCTGAATAGAAACACATAAATGGGTCACGAACAACAAAGCTGATTTGACACACGTCAGTAGTCATTACTAATGTTGACATGTCATTGAAGCTCACTTTGAGTTATTTGCGAATACATTCATTTAATTTGCTTAGAGACCGCAGCGCTTTAAATATCACATGAAGCAATGTGCACACACACAGAAACTGACAAGAGCACCCACGCCAGTTAGAAAAAAGCACAACTACAGACATTTGGGGGAAAAGCGCATGCATTTGTGTAGGTAACCGAAGTTAAGCAGAAATGCATTTGTGCTCTGAGACCCAGCGGGTTTCAAAAAGATGAAGACAAAGGCCTCATAGTGTGTTGATAAATCACTTAAAGCATTTTTCTCTTTTTTAGAAAGGATTTGTTTGGAAACCATTTCGGAAAGCCGCTGGCAATGGTAGTCCCATGCCACAGTCCAGATATCAGCAGATTATTACTTCCTCCGTCGAGCTGCTTTTGTTGATATGTGGAAATTCCCAGAGGGCAAGCGCCATAAGCTGTTGAAGTCGATTATGAGCTTGCATTGACCTCACCTTATCAATGTGGCAAGCCCTGCAGCCGTGCTTGTTTGGCTTTTGTCTCTTGTGAAATCAGCGCACCTCAATTTCTGCAAGGAACTGAAGTAAAATCTCAGGGACTTCCAAATAGAGACTATTTGACATTTTCTAATGTCTTTTCTCTCCATTTGCTCATGGACTTCAGATCTCAAAAATACATTCACTCTGATATTTTTAGCACCATATAAATGAGCGAGAGGTCAGGGAGTTTCCTTTGTGTGATGAAACTATGCGGTTGGCCATTTGGTGAACTGCCTGTCCTTCATGAATCTCTCAACTTAAAATATAATCTGAAGAGCCTAAGCTTCACCTTTCTGAGTGAAAAATAGCAGTGAATGCACTGCAGATAACTTCATTGAAACCTTGTCCTTGATTTTATAAGGATGTTTTAAGGTGAATTAGACTAGATTCGCCGGCCTAAATTGATAACATCAGGGGTTTAGTTACCCAGTTTTATGCTCAATATCACATGAGTAGCTGAGCCCAAGTCTCTAATTCGTTACTAATTCAAAAATGTCACTTTAAAATATCAGTAGTAAACAGTAGTAACGAAGGAACAACGAGTTGCTTCATTGAAAGCTTTTTGTATTACTATATTAAAAGTTCACTATGTAGAGTAGAGTATTATGAGATAGATTGATTGAGTGAATGTGAATATTTGCATATAATACAGCATTCATTCTTCAGCTCAATCTGATATTCACAATAAAACATTAGTTTTAACGTCCGCTGAGAAAAGCAATATCTTTATCGTACAATCCTTTCATCTGTTGATGGTGATTTCTGATGACAGCACTGCTTAGTGCATTTGTTGGCTTCATCTTAACTTTTGTTAAAAGTAAAATAACTTGTTTACAGCCCTGTTTCAGTGTCTTTCAATATAAAAGTCTTTACTGCTGACTTACGAAAACAGTTTCTTGTCACCATATGGTGGAACAATGAAACTAAAATCACCATCACGAACACATTCAATGACTACGTTTACATGCGCACGAATAATGCGACTATTTCCATAATCAGAGTAAGGACTTAATCGCATTATGATGTTTACATGTCAAGAGCAAAGCTCTTCACTCCGGTTTACATGGAATTTCCATTATTCCTATTATTATTTGCATTATGTTCATGACGCGCAATGTCCACAACATAAACTCAGTGTGTCGCCTTCTTCACCACCATCGTTACTAATCTGCAGGCAGGCGCGGCACCAAAATATTTTCTCTAACGGGGCTAACGGGGGCTAGACCAATATGTGGGGGTGCTAAGAAAATAATCGATATTCATGACGTCAAAGTTACTTAATGAAAAAATTTTAGAAAAGCAGCTGTGGTACACTCCACATTTAACAGAAGTATTAATACAAGTGACCAGAGCTCTGCATTCCAGCCCGAGCCCAGCGGGCAGCAGCGAGCATTTTCAAGAGTTCCGCAAATCCGCGAACAAGCGCACATAAAAGGCTAAAGATTGCCTAAAGATTCCTGTTCCTGACTAAGAGAGCCCATCCTCTTTGTTTTCTTTATAGTAAAAGTAGATATTGTTTCTGAGTGTACACAAATAAACGTAGACACTTTACAGTTACAAATAATGTATTAATCTTACCTTTACGAGCAAAAAAGTCTGCGTTTTTTAAGATGTTTGCAATGCAAGTGATCGCGCTGGCACCTCCATGTCCTGTAAAGCTCGCGTTAGCCTCTCCGCACAAACAATAGGATATGAGTCTTACAGCGCATATATAGGTTAAACGTTTAAACTAACATTTTGATAAGCTTGAAATGTTTAATATCTATAGATTTTATTTTTGGCAAGTCGTGATGATTTTAAAAAGGCTAAATTGATCAAGCATATCAACTCATGGTCTGCCGCTGGATGCTTGGTCGTTAAAAAAAAAACAAACAAACTTATATTTAACAGAAGAAAAAATGCTCCAAACGTTTTTCTAAATTAACTTAATAAAAAACTGAAACGAAATATAATTACATTGCAAGTTGGCCTATAACTGAACTATTTTAATAGCTGAAAAAATAAGTAAAATAAGCTGTTTTGGGAGAAGTGGCCAAAAACGATCTCGGGTCGAAGTCTGGCCAGTCTCTTACCAAGAATTCTGTTAAGCTGTTCGACAAGAGCTGGGCTAGGTCCTATATTTTAGGCCTATTCAGGGCTCTACACAAGACGACGAAAAAACCTTTTTACATGCAAAGCAAAGACTTCAAAACTGGACAGCATCATGCGCTCCGTGAGACTGGATTTTGCGCTCAGCATTAACACAATTCACATGTATGCGCAATCAGAACTGTGCATACTTTACACTTAGATTAAACATTAAACGAACACCACTTCTCAATCTTAGTGATGATGTAATGGATTAAATGTAGCCGAATGCAGGAAACTGCGCTCACATGACGCGTGTGGCAGATTACTGTGACAGATATGTGCTAACAGCACGGGACAGCACTCTTCTATCTCAGCTGCTTGGGGGGCTATACCGGGGCTATTCAAAATTCTGACGGGGCTATAGTCCCCCAAAGCCCCTGTGTAGCACCGTCCCTGTCTGCAGGTGCGTGGCACGTCATTCGTGGAAGTCACGAGCACATGCGCATTCTGGTCAAAGTGGCAATACTGCGATTAAGGTGTTTACATGCCTGTATATTTCGATTAAAATCGGCGTGCGCCACCTATGTTAATACGATTATGCTTGCTGCGATTATGAGCTTAATCGCATTATTATAATTAAAGTATTGCGTTTACATGAGGTAAAGTTTAATCGCAATATTGCCAAAATCTCATTATAATCGCATTAAGAGGGTCCATGTAAACGCACTCAATGTTTCTCAATACTAAATACTATTATTAAATACTACTATTATTTATTTAAAATATTATTTAATGGCTAATATTATTTAATAAACAACAACAACAGCCATTATAAAAGTTGCTAGGCAATTATGTAGAAAGTACAAAGGCAGCACTCTGATATACAGCTTTAATGTTACATAAAATATAACGTAACAAGATTTTGCAATCGGCCGAAACTATTTGCTCTGGAACAAATAATAGATCTACCCAAACAAATTATATATTACGAATTATACAAATTATTTATCATGTTTAACCACTATAGAGACATCAGACATCATGGCTGAGGTAAGGCTGCTCTCTGCAGGTTCACGAGCGCTGAACGGCCGCTGACACCCTGGAGCTCACATCCCCAAAAAAGTCGGAGCAATTTTCAAATAGACATTACACTGCAAAAAAAAAAAAAAAAAAAAGCTCATCTTACTTAGTATTTTTGTGTTGTCTTTAGTCAAAATATCTAACAAACAAATCTTGAATTAAGATGCATTTACTAGATAAGCAAAATGACATAAGATATTTAGACTTATTTTAAGCAAAATGCACTTGAGTTAGTTTTTTCCCCCTGGAAACAAGTAAAATTATCTGCCAGTGGGGTAAGTAAAATATTCTTAAAACAAGAGTATTTAAATAAATATCTCATGTCATTTTGTTGACCTAGTAAATGCATCTTGATTTTAGAATATTTTGATATTTTGACTAGAAACAAGACAAAAATACTAAGTAAGATAAGCCTTTTTTGCAGTGTATCTTTATTAACAAACCGCATATTTAATTATAAACAAGCACATTCTCACCTAAAAAACCGCATTCAGTGATGCAAAAACAGTATTATTTAAAAAAAATTATAGTGGATTTGGGCATCTGCCATGACACCAACTGTGAGAAATACCACAAGCAGAGTGATACAAAAGGTGAAACGGTTGGAATTCTATCATCACTAGAATATCACATTTTTATCAGCCAATCAGATTCGAGAACTGTTGTATAAATAAACAAATATAGAAAAAGCTCCAGCAACACTCTTTATTTCATGTGTTGAATGGATGTGATTTATGCTAACAACCTTGCCACATGCTCTAGCTTATTAGTGGAAACGGTTCTTAAAAAAAAAACCCATCTATTTTTATTAGTTATTTGTGCTCCTATAGTGAGAAGCTGCGTTCTTGGTATTCCTGTGGTATAATTTCCCAGCATACCTGTTGTGTTAAACTTGGAATAAATGACAAAAAAAGAACACCAGCAAGGATGAACAATTAGCTCCTTTGAGGGCCTATTCCGTCAAAGAGCTTGAGAGTCACGGGAATAATCGACTAATTTTGAACAGAGCGAATGGAACTCGATTGACCGGTAATCTTTTCTGCTTGAACTGTCTTCTCGACATTACCAATATTATTCATCTAGCAATGTCAAGAGGACAATTACCGCCATGAGTGAAACTGGGCTCTGTTATCCAAACCACCGATGAGGACTTTTAAAAAAAAAGTGAGCAGAAACTGAACATATGTTATGCAAATGGAAAAATCAGATTTCAGATTCTGAAACAAAGCAAGATGTGGAGAACTGCAGAAAATAGACAGATGTCAGGCTATTATCCATCCAAAAAAGTTTTTCCTAGCTGTTACAAGCTTTCATCAGCTCAATACAAAGTGTTACCCTGGAGGATGAGCTTTTCTTTAGCCAGCCAAGTTCCTCATTATAATTCCCCATACCAGCACCGCTGAAGTCCTTGTGCCGACACAGAACACATGTCAGGCGTGATAAAGGCCACCTCCCAGAGAACGTGGGCATGAGATCCAGCGAGAGGAAATGTTCACTTCTGCATACATACCACAGATGCTGCACAGGGACATTTCCTGCTCAACAAAACACTGTCACGTTAAAATACCAAGTGTTACGTTATTCTCATGATGTCTGAAAATAAAACATGAAGGAAAATTGACAGCTCATTAAGTCAAACAGACCGGTAAGCTTTATTTGTAGGGCAACCTTATGATTTGAAATGATTGGTTTCAGCCTTTTTGAATGGAAATTCCCCAAACCGGAAGTGCCACCAATAATTCAAAATGCAGTCAGGAATAAGGTGGATAGATTAGGCATTTAAGTGGAACAAATCAATTAAATTAATTTTTGTATTAATAGATATTATGCCACAAATGCTATAGACTGATCTTAACTTCTGATCTCTGAATATTTTTTCAAGGTATTTGATTATAAAAGTGTCCTTGAGGGGAAGATAGGCTGATATAATGCCAGAAATCATTTTAGTCAGGGTATCTAGGCATGTTGGTCAGATGGGCTAGAAAAACATCAAGAGTAATCTAATGTATCATAACACATGCTCTTAGATGCCAAATCTGTTAAAGCCGTTGGTTTCCAGCATTCACACATCATCTAATCGACAGTATGCATTACATACATGTAGATATTTTGCAGTATTACATCCTATAATTATAATATCAAAGCTGACAGCAGGATGTGTGGCATTCTTCATTTATCTGGAGATTTGGACATGTTTATGAGCGCTTCATCATGTTTTACATGTCACAATAATATGAGCTTGAGATGTTCATTTTCTTTTTTAATTAGACATCTATCCTGATATGCAAAGCTGTGACGTCTGTTGAAAAACCTGGATCCAGATTCCTTCGCAGAGATAAAGATGTACCCAGAAAGGAAAAGCGATTTTAAACCTGTTGTTTACTTTGTTAAAGCTGCGATGTCTGAGAGAGAAAAAAAAAAGCAATCACACCTCCAATCAGACAGAGCTGTGACGGCTGCCATCTTGCCATGGAACAGTTTTTTTTAAGACTTATATTGTGATGTATTCATTTACGGCCACAACAAGCTCAACACCCGGCTTTGAACGTATGAGCACTGATTCTCTTTCTTTTTTTCTTTTAATCTATCAATGTCACAGGGCGGTCTGTGGGATTATGGGTAACTGGGTCTCCACACGGCCTCCTGGTGCTTATCTTTGCTCCACTTAAGTCGAGCTGACTCCCCGGCTCTGTGTCGGGTTCAAACAGACACAGACACAGGCATCCCCCAAATCCCAGCCGATGAAAAGAGAACGAGGAAGGCACTCAGCCAGTTGATTGTCAGTGCCATTATGTCTTCCCAGCATCCTCTGAGGACTCCACTCTTGCAATTCACTCTATTAAAAAGAACCTTTCCGCCCTCCATTTTCCTCCTTTTGATATGTCACACTCTGATGTAGACCTGTTTTAATACATGTGACAGTATTCACTTCACTGCAAAAAGAAAAAAAGAAAAGGAAATTTTCGATACTGGTGTTTTGGATGGAACATCATGTGGATTGAAAGCATCTCTGCTGTATACAGTTGTTTGAAATGGGCTAAATGGTTTTAAAGGCAGATCATCATCAGGGTGGGAATAATTAAAGCGAGCGTGCATCACACAGGGGGAAGAATCGGGGACAGACAGGCCGCTGCTTCATCGCCCGCTCTTCCACTGCTATTTCTGTGTACGTCACATCACATTCCAATTAAAATTAATTACATGGCCAAAAGTGAATCTTTAGGGAAAAGAGCCACTAACGGGAAAACGGAATCAATTTCACGTGTCTTTTCTTGAGCTCTGGAGCTCCAGCGGTTAGAAAGTGAAAGGAACTTCCTTTGTGTGGCTTTGTATTGCTGTCAGACTGCAACAAATTATTGCATTTACATTCGAGGTTTCATATGTCAAAACGCTTCTTTAGACTAAGCATGGTGAAGAAGGAAAAAAGCAGTTCATAGAAATCTAATGTCTGCAAACTGTGGCACAGAGGAGCAAAAATAGAAAGGATTTAAGTGGCCAAAAAATATTCTGAGGTAGAAATTAATGGATTCTTAAAGAGTGATCTGGTATCATCTGAATCAGCAAATTCTTCTGTTTATTCAATATATGCTAACATTTACTCAACCCTCAAGTCATGTTTTGGCCTTTTCCCCCCCATAAATCCTAGTAATGTTATCATGTTGGACTTACTGACTTAAAAAGGTTAATCATTTTTTGGTATTTTTGTCCCACCTTGTTTAACTTGTGGTGTTCAGTCCAAAAAATAGCTTATATTCTTGGTATATAGTGTTTTAAGCATTTTTTTTATTGCTCCTCAAGTTTTTGAGTGAACATTGCCAAAATTATCCAAAACTTTTCACTTTTCACTCAAAAACCGAGGAATACGTTTACATCACTAAGGCTTATTATGACCACTTCCAATAAAGAACAAAAAAAACCTCCACAAAACCAGTCATAAGAGTCTGAGTAACTAAGATTTATACATCATCTGAAAACTGAATAAATAAGCTTTCCACTGATGTATGGTTTGTTAAACTCTTAAAAATAAAGGTTCCAAAAGGGTTATTGTAGTGATGCCACAGAAAAAAAAAATGGTTCCCCAAGGAACCTTTCAGTGAACAGTTCTTAAAATAACCATTTTGAAGACCTTTTGAAAAATCTAAAGAACATTTTTTGACTATAAAGAACCTTTTCAGCATTTGAAAGTTTCCATGGATGTTCAACGTTCTTCATGGAACCATCAATGCCAATAAAGCAATTTGAAGAACCTTTATTTTTAAGAGTGTAGGATAGGACAATATTTGAAAATCTGGAATCTGAGAGTGTAAAAAAAAATATATATTTTTTTATTTTTGTCCAGGAACACCAGATTTTCGGCACAGCACAAGGGTTTACACCATTTTCCCCATTTAGTGGACCCACAAATACTGAACAAAATAGGACAGTGTCTAAGCCAACATCCTGCTCACACACTCCTGCTGTTTTGTTTTTAATACTTACTGTAGTCCATGTTTTATATAATAGTTCAATTCATTTTCAAAATTGTTTGCTGTTCATTTTATTTATGCATAAAATTGGGTTTGGTATAAAAAATAATGTTGAATAAAAAAAAGAAGAAGAAAATGCTGCGAAAGCTAAAAGTGTTATAACCATCCCTGGTCTATCTACCTTATTTTTTCCCGTAAGAGCAGCCATTTGTAAATTTAACGTGTCTGGCTTTCGGTCTCATTCACTTCCAGCTGTTTTTAGCTGTACAAAACAGCTTGTTTTGCTGTTTGATATTGCAAACTGGTGTGTCTTACCATATTATTTTAACGTTTTATCTTAATTATGAACACAATGGTTTGTAGTGCAGTTTTACTGTTTACTGCACATTCACGCCGGCTTATAAACCAGAAGTCAATGCATTACCAGAAAACAGCTTACCTCCCCTATAAACAGTATAAACAGTCACTATATTCCTTTATAAACTGTTGTGCATTCCCCAGTAATGAAAACAAACCGAACCTTTTCTTTAAGTTTAATTCTTTTCAAACCTCTGTTCCAGATGTCGTCTCCTTCTTTAGGTTTAATGGCTTCTGACAGCAGCGCTGCAGGTGAGGTTTACTGAAATGAGCGGAGTTAGGAGTGAAGTTAATCAAATGTGCTGGGTAGGTCATATGGTTGAGAGGTTAATGAAGCGAACCCCAGCTGAATAATGAACAGTTTACATACAGCCTCAAGAAGTCCACTCCCACTTTTACTACCAGCAGTTTTTTTTTTCAAAGTGCCGGGCTGCCCTTTCTAATTTTGTCAAAAGTACTTCAGTGCTATGAGCATTTTATGCAATTTGAGAGTGACAATGAGATTTTTGGTCCTTGAACTGTTAGCAATCAATTAGTGTTTAGATATAGATATTAGAATGGCCTGCTGATAACACAATAGTGTCCGTAGAAAGAAAGATGTAATAAAAATAGAATGAATGAATGAAAATATAATTCAAACGTTTTTTGAATACTTTTTATGCAGCAACCTTTAAATATAAAGGTTCTTCATTGGCATTGATGGTTCCATGAAGAACCTTGAACATCCATGGAACCTTTCACATGCAGAAAAGGTTCTTTATAGTCGAAAAAGGTTCTTTAGATTTTTAAAATGTTCTTCAAAATGGTTCACTCCATAAAATATATATATATTTTTTACCATTTTTAGGGGAATAAAATCAAGCAATCCCTCTGTAAAAACCTTCAGGATATAGGCAGGAATAAAAATGTAAAGTTGTGTGTGTGTAAGTGCTACTGAAGTGGAGATTTATGGTTCAGTTTAGAAGAACAAAACTAATTTTGAGAAAACAGCCTTTAAAAATATGTATGGTAATTGAAATCTATTGACAAATAGATAAAGTGCTATAAAAGAAACACTTAACAGTGTCTTTTGGGTGTCTTCTTTCCAGTACTCTAAAAAAAAAACACTTTATGAAACACCAAAAAGCCCAAAATCTCAAACTTGACAGGTGCATGAAAAAACTGTGTTTTGCCTGCAGTGTCTCCCCTTAAGAACTGATCACTAGAAGTTCTTTGGGGAACCAAAAATGGTTCTTCCAAGGTATCACTGCAAAAACACCACGTTTGGGCCTTTCTTTTTAAGAGTGAAGCACACACCGGTCAAAAGTAACAATACAGTTTTTTTGCATTATTATAAAAACAGTAATTAAAAAAAATGCTTTTCTTTTGAACTTTCTATTAATCAAAAAAAAAAAAACATGTGACACTGAAGACTGGAGTAATGATGCTGAAAATTCAGCTTCACATCAGAAATAAATTACACTTTAAAATATATTAACATAAGTTTTCTAGAATTTGAATAATATTACCACAATATTACTATTTTTACTATATTCTTGGTCAAACAAATGCAGCCTTGGTAAGTATTAGAAACCATTTTTTTTTAATTAAGAAATTTTACAGAACCTGTGCTCTAAAAAAATGCTGGGTTGATCAACATTGTTAATTGCATACATTTTTTGCAAATGAAGCATTGTTTAATGAAATATGCTCTAATTTGAATACATTTCTAGTACAAAAATCTAACTACTGGATACTGAAGTCCGTTTTTAAATTCTTGTTTTTTTTTTTGTTTTGTTTTTTTTACATATTAGAGTCAAATGTTTTTACAGAAGGAATTTTGATCATCTCATTTTATTACTCCATAATTCAGAAAATACTAAGAACAGGCAGAAAACGATATATTTTTTTAGTTTTTTGGGAATCAAATGTTGTATAAAATCAAGCAAATTATATATGAACAAATCCCTCTGTAAAAACTTTCAGGATATAGACAGGAATAAAAATGTAAAGTTTGGTGTGCTACTGAAGTGGAGATCTCATTTTGAGAAAACTGCCTTTGAAAATATGTATTTTAATTGAAATCTACTGACACAAATAGATAAAGTGCTATAAAAGAAACAGTTAACAGTGTCTGTTGGATGTTTTCTTTCCACTAGTCTGAAAAAATTACTTATTAATAAATGTTAACCTTTTGATTATTGCTGATGCCTTGATATTTTACTTACAACCATTAATTTTAAGTGTTCATTTTAATCTAGCCATATAGTACTTTTTAAAGTCCACTTCAGATATTCTACTAAGTATAAGTAACTTTGCATCTACATGACTTTGCAACAATCAATTTCTGAAAGTGAAAAAGGATTGTGTAAATATACAAAAAAATATAATGATAGGAGTAAAGAACTAGAGATTATAGAAAACAATGCAAATAGAATATAAATGAACAAATAACTGAACGAATGAATGAGATTATAGATAGAGGGTCAGAGAACGAAAGGAAGAAAGCAGGGTTCATTTCTCAGGGGATCTGTGCAGCTCTTATTAAGGTAACAGCGGATGATCTTGCAGGAGGACATACAGTAACAGTCATTAATCTGAATGCAGCACAAACATCTGCTTTGCTAGTGAGGATTATGGCTGTGCTCTTTGGCTGGAGCAGTTATTCATTTCTTTATCCTTTGTGTTAAATCGCAGCGGTCTGTCTCTACAGCCCAGAGCGGTGTCTAAAGGTGAGAAGAATGTATGAGAAATGTTATTGGTCCATTGGGCTTGAGGTGATCATCTTCAGAGCGGCTCACAGGCACTGTTTACTCTGGGTCACTGAAGGATTTCACTGCCTTATAGTTATATGCAAGCAGAGTTGCTGATGCTAGTAAAAGACATTCTTATCAAATCAAGCACGCTGCATTGCTGTGGGCTTATTATTTGTGTTTTAAAACTCTCTGCTTGTTGCTTTTTAGTATTACGCAAAAAAAAAAAAAAAAGCTTTGGAATTTCTCATCAAAACAAAATTCAATTATTTTTTTTCTTTTACTTTGTTCTTCAAATGCTTTTCTATCTGCCTCCATGACCTCCTCTTACTTTGCTTCACAACTACTGACATGCAGTATATTCTTTGCAGTATACTGACAGCTTGATCTATTTTTGCAACATCCTCCCTGCTGCGCCTGAAATTCTGTTAAACAGGCCACAGACACTGAAAATTGTGCTGTCAAATGAGAGCTGTTTAAAACAGCACCGCCAGCACCTATAATGACTGATACAGAGATGTCGATCAGCGGACAATCATACAGAAATCAGCACGAGCAAGCGTACTTTAGCACATCAAATCGAGGGCAGAGATAATTAACCTCTAGCTATGGAATAAAGTAAAGCTCAGCAAAAAAGGGTGTGTATTTAGGTGGATAAGATTCATATCAGACCTCTGCCCCTCCCCATCTTCTTCTGAAATAGCTCTTCTTCATAATACAAGAGGAACACCCTCAAGTTAAAATATGCCACTATTTTGGGGGTTTTCAGGCTAGAGGACAACTGTAAAAATGATTTCCTCCATTTCGCCATTGAGAAAAGTATTTGTATTCACTTTTGGAATGAAGTGGAACATGTTGTGTTTATCTGTTTGGACTGTGGTGTAATTGTTTTCTATGTAAACATGCAGTAGAAGCACGCTTTTTGAGCATGGGTTGGGAAATATGTTATATACATTTATATTTATTGTAAAAGGTTTTTGAGGAAAACATTCCAGGATCAATGGTGGCCAATGGGTTGAAGGTCAAAATAGCAGCTTCAAAGGCCTCTACACAATCCCAGCCAAGGAATAAGGGTCTTATCTAGCGAAATGATCGGCCATTTTCTAAAAAAAATAATAATAATAAAAATATTTACTTTTTAGCCACACATGCTCATCTACGACTTCACACATTACGCAGTCACATTGGAAAGGTCATCTGTGTAATTCAGTTCAAAAAGGTAGGGTAGGCCGAAAAAATAATCTCATTTTCTCTTCCAACTTCAAAATCATCAGACATCATTGTTTTTTTTTTCTAAAGGGCATTTGACTTTCTTAAAGACCCTTATTTCTAGGCTGGGATCATGTAGAGCCCTTTGAAGCTGCATTAAAACTACAATTTGGACCTTCAACCCGTTGATTGCCATTGAAGTCCATTATTTGGAGAAAAATCCTGGAACGTTTACCTCAAAAATCATAATTTCTTTGTGACTAAAGAAAGAAAGACATGAACGTCCTGGATGAAATGAGAGTGAGTAAATTGCCAGAAATTTTTAATTGTGGAGTAAACTAATCATTTAAACAGGGTGAACTTATGTTCTTCTTTTCCCAGACATGTCCTGGACAGGATTTCTAAATTGCCAGATTTTGGCTTTCTTTTCCTATTGTTTTTATACTTGTTGAAAGTAATAACTGAAAAATAGTTTGACCAATCGTGCAGGCATTGTACATAATCGACCAATCATTGCATATGTGGGATCAGAGAATGGTCAAGGCAATGCAAATACGACTGCCATATCAATATCAAATCACTGCAAAAAACCTGGTCATTTTAGGCAATTATCCTGGCAATCCTGGTCAGGACATGTCCAGAAAAAAGAGGAAATGTAATCCTGGACCACAAAACCAATCCTAAGGGTCAATTTTTTTTTACAGTTGAAATCTGAATAAATAAGCTTTTCATTGAAGTATGGTTTGTTTCGATAGGATGATATTTTCCTGAGATACAGCTATTTGAAAATCTAGAATTTGAAAAAAAAAAAAAATCGCCTTTAAAGTTTTCCAAATGAAGTTCTTAGATATGCATATTAATCATAAATTACATCTTGATACACTTACAGCAGGAAAATTGACTAAATATCTTAATGGAATATGATCTTTACTTAATATTCTAATGATTTTTGGCATAAAAAAAATTATCTTGAACCATACAATGTATTTTTGGCCCATGCTACCAGGTCTCTTTTTTTTTTCTTTTGAAATTTCTTTTAAACATAAAAAAAATTTGGAGAACAGTCAAGAAATTTAGAAGCACCTTTAAACAATAATCCAAAAATCTGTTTAAAAATTAGCCTTCCTATTACGAGGTGATATTTGACTCAAAGTGATTTACAGGGGAATTTTGCTTTTACCTTTGTAATGGCATTTTTCTAACTTTACTAAAAGTATGTAAGCTTTCATGTCAATTTTTTTTTAATATTTTATAATCTTTTTAAAAATTCTTGTAGAATAAGAAGAAAAAAGTTACCAATCAAATTAAATCAGTTAAATAAAATTAACAAAATTTATTTGTACTACAGAGGTGGCACAGAAGAACACTAAAGTGGCTTGCAGGTGTATTTTCAGACATTTAGCCTAAATAGGCTCAGAGATGGCAAGAGTTCATGTTGAGATTTAAAGATATGTTAAAGATTTAAATAACTGAAAAGATACTGAATTCATTCATTTGACTCGTTCGAATGGCTAAATCATTCAGGAATGAAGCAAGTGACTCTTTATGAATGAGTAACTGAATCATTGACTCACTAGATTTGTTTCAAAAACCCTGTGTTTGAATGGAGATGCGCAGCGACTCAGCTGTGACTTTGTTTCAAATTATTTTCGACGACAAAATAGAGCAAAATCAGGCAATAGTGCTATAGTCAGACAATGTAAGTCACTTAATATTAACTTCATGTTTATTTAACTGTTGTATTAAATCAATATCACATTTACAAACTCCCTTAAAAATCATTAAAAGCTGCCACTCATCTTAGTTCATCATGATTTCACAAAGTTCCATTATAATCAACAAAGTACTCTTCACTGCACAATTAATCTCTTATTTACACTCTCTCTACACTTTGTTTATGAAAGAATTTGTGTGATGCATTACTCAACGCAGCAAAAGTTTATATCTCACAATTCTGACTTTATTTCTCACAATTGTGAGTTTATATCCTGCAATTCTGACTTTTTATCTTACAATTCCAACTTTTTTCTCACAATTGCCATTTCACATCTCACAATTCTGCCTTTTTTCCCTCTGAATTGCATCATATAAACTCGCAATTCTGACTTTTTTTTTTTAGATATTTTGTAAGATATAAAAGCACAATTGCGAGTTATAAAGTCAGAATTGCTAGATATAAAGTCAGAGTTGTGGGATATAAACTCATAATTGCGAGAAATAAAGTCTTTGTTCTGCCTTTTTTCTTGCACTTGCAACTTTGTATGTCACAATTCTGCCTTTTTTTCTCTGAATTGTGAGATATAGATTTGCAATTGCGCGTTATAAAGTCCAGTTCTGAGGAGTAAAAAAAAAAAGACTATGTTAAGAATTGCGAGTTCATATCTTACAATTCTGACTTTATAACTCACAATGGCAAGTTTATATCACGCAATTGTGACTTTGTTTCTCAACATCAGAAACACGCAATTCGGACTTTATAACTCACAATTGTGAGTTTATATCGTATATCACCCTGTAGAGCCCTGGATACTTGTTTTTGTGGTCCAGGGTCACATATATGGTCACCCTACCTTAAAGTGAAGACATTTATTGCTTTGTTTTTACAAAATAACATTTTTGGTAGCTATGTCTGATTTTGCCAGGAATAGATGTAAGTGATGAATAACTACAACCACTGCAAAATGTGTACGTCTCTGGGAATACAGAGTCCTCTATTACAGGTACTTTTTTTTGAGACATTACATCTTCACCTGAGGCCAAATGTTGATTTGATTCAGGGAACAATACAGAAATGCACATCAAATTAATGCATCCTAACACAAAGATGAAAATTTAAAGCATATAGGTTGAATGGTGATAAATCGGTTTAAAGCAGGCTAATGTTTGTTGTGTTTACTGGACCAGAAGTGCAGAAAAAAAAAAAAATGTTTTTGCACCGCTGGATGAAAAATTGTTTTAAGAAGACTCCCATGAGAGAAACGTAGTCTGTGCAGAGCTGGTTTTGAGATGACAGGTAAACCAAAGCCCACGAGAAAGAAAGAAAGAGAGACACATACACAGAGAGAGAAAGGAACAGCACATGCTCCTGATGAATGGGGAAGTACCGAGTAGCTCATTTGTTTTCTCATTCCTGCAGCCATGGCAGGACATCTTGGGGATTCAGGCCTCTCGCAGCCACCCCCTACTCTCACCGCAACGTCGCTGTAATGCTGGCACACAACTGCATGAACTTATTAAAGTTATTGGAGCCATATATAACTGGGATAATGATTCTAGTCTGCAATGAATTGCCAGTGTCTATCTCTGAGCCCACAAGACAAATTTAGAAAGAAGCGTGTGGGAGGATCGAGAGAGGAGACCACTGCCAGCCTGATGCATTGTGGATGCCGAGGGTTATGATAGAGGAATGTGTGGCTGTTTGTTTTCTTGCCCAAAATTACACACCGTGCCCTATTGACCTCCGCTCATGCCGCTCAGCGCGCACAACATATTTTATAATGTCTCATAGATGTGGAAATCTAATTACATCCCTTGATTATTTTACTGCAGGAATAATTTGAGGCATAAATCTCATTGGAAAACTTTCAAATGTACCTCAGAGGATGAGATGAGAGTTTTTATGCTGCTGAAATCGGCACTATCATTAAGAAACAAACTACCGTCAGAATCCAAATCGCTCCGTTCAACTCGTCCTGTGAATTTACGACTTCCTCCCTGTCATTTTCAAACTAATTGTTTCATCATTAGCATATCTGAGCCTATAATTGGGCGTTAGCTGGCTATTAAATGTTGCACATGAACATTATCTGTGATGAAAAATAACTGCTAAATATCTTTCATCATTCGCTGCGCAAAATAATATCAAATTTTTATGCTGCTCGTCGTCAGGAACGCTCGTTCAGTATGCGAACAACATATAAATAGTTACAATGCTAATGAATGCAAATAACAATTCAGAATACAAGCCATTGAAAGGAAATCTGTCACTGTACATCACAACACTGCAGAAATTCAATTCAGGCCTAAATGCCACATTATCTAAAAGTACATTTTACACACAATTTTATGTTGTTATTAAACTAGCATATTAGATAACCTGTTGCATTTCTAATTAACCTTTTATAGTCTGCCTATATAAGATATAACAAAAAATTCTATTTAGCATGGAAGATAATATAGTGTATGCATGTAATGACACGCTCACTGAGTTTATTCAGATAAGTACATTTGCATATTGACAGCAGAGGCTGCATGAAATAAAGTTAATTGCAAATAGTTGAGAAAAAAGAAATAATGATATGGACATATAGAAAGAACAGTCTGAATCCAGTCAAGGTCGAACCGGCACTCTCTCAATGAGTGCTGTGAATCGAACTAGTCTAAAAAAAGATCACACTAGCCCAGAAGCCCATGACCCCTGCTGGACAGGCCAATCACTTCCTGTCCAATAGTACCATTTCTTAAAGATCTGAGCAGAATTGCCTTTTCAAAATGCAGTTTTCTAGTTTGGAAACCTTGCCATTTGCGAACCTTACCATTAGCAATTTTAGCACAGGTTATTCAAAGTTACAACAATGAATATTCATTCAATAGCCGAAAAATGTTGACATTTTCTTCTTCAAACGTTGTCATTTTCACATAAAGCGAGAGTGCCAAAAGCAGGCTGGTTAAAAGAGGTAATATTGAGGAAATGTCCCATTTAAAACTGATGAACTCATCGTCCCGGATGTCATGAAAAATTGAGTGTGTTACTTGGAGGTGCCGGGAGGGAGTTTAAAGGAACGAGGCAGTAGCTCAGAGCTCTCCCATTAGATGTGTAAGTGACTCATTTACAGCAGTACAGGTTACTGACACTCTCCTCTTCTGTCCGGACCACTCATTTGTATCCTTTGAGACGTGAGGGGAAAAAATCCAGGGCGTTAATAAGTTCCCAATGCCCCCGTCTCCCAAGTTCATTTGCATTTTTGGGACAGATGGGGCGAAAAAATTTTTTTAGTGTGATACACAAAGAGGACTGAAGTAGTACCAAGGCTTCAAATTCCCACTGGCTTTTCTTTGTCAGGGAAAGAAGCTGGCTACCATAATGGCCTACTTCCTACTTTGCCGTTCATTCACTTCACAAAGTAGATATAAGTGCAATTGGGAGTCAAGAAATGCACAGGTTGACAAAGGAAAGAATGACTGGTCTCTTGTTAAGTCTTGTTTAGTACAATGGTTTGTATAGTTGAGAGGAATTTTGCTGAGGTTTGGATGACTGCAGTGTCGCTGAGAATGTATTTTTGCATTTTCACAGTCACTTTTAAGATTAAAAGTCTGGATTTGGCTTTCTAGAGTAAAACTAAATGTATACATTTAATATAATATATTGTAATATACTATAATAATTCAAATATTATTTCTAAGATTTTTTTACTGTCACTTTGAAGACTAAAAGTCTGGATTTGGCTTTCTAGGACAAAACATAATGTATACATATAATATAATAGAATTAATGTAATATAAAAAATTAAATATTTTTGAGATTTTCACTGTCACTTTTAGGATTAAAATCTGAATTTGGCCTTCTAGGGTAAAACTAAATCTATACATATAAGGTATCTGAAAAGTAGCTAATAACTAATAAATGAACTAAGAAAATGATAAAGGTGCAGTAAAACATATCAAAGACAGATTTTAAAAATGTAAAATGTAAACGTAAAAATGTTTCTTCTCTGGAGTACAGGCAAACAACGCACAATGCAAAAAGAAGAAGTATCTAAGGATGGCTGGTTTCGTATGAATCCTTCAGTTGTGCTTCGTTTGATGGAGGTCACATATCTTGAAGTTTGGCCTTGTGAAATCTACTCCTCCTTTAATCCATAATTCATTATAATTTCAGCAATATTTTTCAAAGACAAGGAGTGCCATGGGAGATGGTGAACTTTGCTATTGGCACGCATCTTCGCCCTTCTAAACAAACACACTACCCCCTTTCTTGGCAGGCAGTGCAATAATCTATCAGTCCAGGCCTAGATTAAAAAAGAAACACATGACAAGGTCAAAAACTAATTTTCAGACACAGTTGGGCTCCATACAGAGACGCATAATCTGTCCGTGTAGCGCAAAAAGTTTTGCCTACCATTTGTCCGTTGAGCTGAAGTGCGCTTAAAAGGGAAAAGGTCACGACATTGTACAATTAATAAATTGGGGTGGCGGTTAATTTGCGCTCTTCTCCCTCATGAGACTTTGAACTGCCCATCCGGAGGGACGGCGCCACATTAGCACGAGCTAGCGTGATTAATGAGTATGGATTGCTACGGCTCTGTGGTTTTGAGAGACATGCTTTTTGAGAAACACAAAACAAAAAAAAATCTCTTGTCAACACCTCTGCACTCATTTTAAATGGAGTGTTTAAATATCAGTAAACACAATCACGCATTTGTTGACATTCTTGGACAGGGACTTGGACAATAATTGCAAAGCATGTTTGAGAGCTAGTTGGCATGCAAGAGAATCAAGTCCCAAATCTCCAGCCTGACAAATTCAATTCATGAAGAGCATCTCAATGCACTATATTTAGCAGACCATCTCCCATGCGTTATGGGGGTCTAATAAATGTCTTTGGGTCAGAGACGTCATGCGAACTTCAGGGACCATTCAATTTGTATAAGACTAGTCAGTCAGTCAATGCAATTTTAAAACGGCGCACATCAAAATTAAACCAATACGCATGGTCGAAAGTAGAAATTTTCAGAAGCCGCAGTAAAGCCTTGTCCATATTATAGACTTGATGAAAAATGACCCCCTCTGGGCTGCTATTCAGCATTAGAAATCCAAAGGAAATCACTACAATAGCCAGTCTTCATGGAAGACTGAGACTTTGAAATGAATAAATGGGTTTTGATTTACCTTCTGTTTGGCTTTGGTTGAGCAGAACAATACCTTCTGTAATCTACATGTTTGTAAATAGAAGGTTATCACTTCTCCAGTTCTCTAATGGGAAGATTACACATTTTGTGCTTGAAGGAACCCATTAATCTCCATGCATAGATTCTGCAATCCAATACTTTGTTTCTTTAAAGGTCCCATATATACACATTTCTGGAGGTTTATTTTAGTTGTTGATGTCCTTAAGAATATATATTTGCGGTATTAGTGCCAAAATCCATCTCAATATATTTTTACAGCTCCTTTTTTAGGAGATATGCCAAAAAACAATCGGTTCTACCAACCATTCCACAGAAAAACAAAGAGTGTTCAACCAATCACCGTCAGGGGGTTGGTGTTGTGGACTTTCGTACTGGTGCACGAAATGAGGGAGCCAGAGCCAAAGACCACAACACCAAACCCCTGACGGTGATTGGTTGGAACACTCTTTGTTTTTCTGTGGAATGGTTGGTAGCACCAATTGTTTTTTTTTTTTGGCATATCTCGGACCCTAGGCTGACCACAGAGACGCGTTTTGTTTACAGCCAATTTATGGGGCAGGCAGCGAGCGGATCGTGAAGAAAGGTCAGCTGAATGTGACACTTTATGTTTCAGCCTAGAATCGCTGATACAGCCTTTAAAGGACCACAAAATGGTATTTATTGAATTTTCTTTAAAAAAAAATGACAATTTTAAAGCTGAGACTTTGTTTCATATCTAAAGTATAAAGTGTTTTCACGACACGTCATCATTCGGCCATATTGGTGGCACTGAAAGTAAACAATGCCACTGAACAGAATGAAACTTGCATATTTTGCTGATTATTGCTGCAAAAAATGGTCAAATATTGTCATGTTTTGGCCTGCTCTAATCGGTGGGACTGGGGAAAACATTTGGAGTACTATAAACTGCCAAATGTTATAACAAATCAAAGAGAAGAGTAAAAAACGGTGTGAGAAACAAAAGGGGTTTGTGGTTGGCCAAACTGAACCAGGATTTCCAGGGCAAGATTCTTGACATTTTCTTATCATTTCTAGTCAGGTAGGTGAAATATTAGGCTAATATCGTAATTAACACCGCTTTAACATATTTTTACCACCTATTAACTATAGTTATTATCGTTATAATTAAATTAGCAGAACAACGTATTCAGTAGTACATTAACTGTGCAATCCATGCTGTTGTTTACATCCAAGTATCGCCAATATGATCACCCATCCGGGTAACTGACCAAACCATGACTTAACTGCAAACCCTCTATTTAGTTTCTGAGTGTGAGTTTTTATTTCACAAGTATGTTGACCATGTTTCTGTTTTTTAGCTACTGTACGCAGCTGCTTATTACAATACCTGCATCTCTATGGCAATGGAAACGTGTGTGTCGGTGGAAAATGACATCAAACAACACTGCATTAAAATTCATTATGCGCCTCATCCAGTAAATCTAAGTAAATAGATATTCTTCGGGCATGTATTTGTTTTGAGGCAACGAGACAATGTTGCTGCTATTGAAAGAATATGGAGGCCATGGACTGATCACTCTTCAAGAGGAAACTGATTAGAGAAAAGTGTGTAATAATGCAGCTTTGTAAGAGCGTGTAATTTAAACTACTCCATTGTAGTCACGTAGCTGGAAAGTTTGGATTCAGAACGCTATATTGCTGGACTTTCTACTTTGATATTGCTTCTTTATTACACAGTTCTGTGGAATAATTTACTCTCACAGTCTGATGTTGAAACTCTCAGCAATTTGTGACTATTTTTGAAGAATTTGTTTGAATTCATACAATCTGCTTACACCCCACAGAGCCCTTAATTTATTTCTAAAAACTGTATGTATTTCTTACAAAATTGGCATCTGACAAAATAGTTTTGTTTTTAATGAGATGGATTTACATAAAACTCACTGTTATCTATGGCAATACCATATATCAGTCCACTCCTGTATCACACTGCAGTGTTGTTCTTGTTGCATACAAACACTAGTGCATTGTAAAAATTACTTCGAAAGACTTCAGTGTTAATATTACTATAATATTTACTGTAGCAGTTAATATTATTGTAGTATAGTGTTCATCTTGTTGCAGATCTTTGTATGTAATTATTTTGTAAGATATATATTTTTTAATTGTATGTTTTTGTACAAATCCAATTGTATGAAACTATAAGAAATTACCAACTTGTAAAACAGTTACATTTTCTCATGAGATTCGGTTGATCAGATAATATTTGCCAGCATCCTTTAATGCAGGCAACAAACCAGCACTACTTTCATGTTTCTAGTATCACACTGTAATGTCACTCTCGTTGCGTACAAATGCTACTAGTGCCATTTTGTGTCTCAGTTATCAGTTTTAGTGAAAATGATTTTGAGGACTTAAGTTGGGGAATTAAGTATTCAACACAACATTTTTTTATTTAACTTTTTTTATTTAATAAAATTTTGTTCAGACATTTGCATTACCTCAAGAAATCGACACATAAAAAAAAATCTAAATATTACAATCCATAAAAAATGTATGTGTACCAAATTGAAATGATCTTTGGGTATTAAACACACTAACTGAAATTGTAATGGAAAAGCCTTAATTTGCAATGACAGTACTGACGTCAAAATTTTCATATGCATTTTTTAGGATGTGAAAAATGCTTAATTTTATGAAGGACAAAAGTTTCGTATTCAGTGTGTAAATGTAAACGTAAAAGTCCGCTGAGGACAAACATTTCAGTCAAGGTCCTTGCGTCCTTTGGACGAAAGTTTTGGAAGCATTGACATAAACTGTGGTCGTATTTATTTTTTTTAACGTGCGAAAAATTCAATTCATGAGAATTTCAGACTCAGTGTGCAAGGACCATGACCGAAATTTTTGTGCGCGTTTTTTCATATTCGTCAAAATTCATCACGCACAGAAGCTTTAGGTGTCAAAACATCTCTCAAAATGCTTGCTACAGATGCGAAAACAGAAAAGCTAACCTGATCAGATTTTTTTTTAGAAGGAAGTGTGCAAATATGATTGACACAACCTGAGGTCATATTATTTTTTATTTGTCCGAAAATTTCGAATGAGAATTTCGGACTCAGTGTGCCAGGTCTTTAACTTAAATTTCGGAGACTCAGACTCGATGTGCAAGGACCTTGACTTCATATTTGTCAAAATTCATCATGCACAGAACCTCTAGGTGTCAAGACACCTCTCAAAATGCTTGCTAATGCAGAAAATTTAATCCAATAAGATTTTTATGACGCACAGAGGTTTCGGAGTCAGTGCATAAAACTGATTGACACAATGTGAAGTTGTATTTATTTTAACATGCAAACATTTTGGACGACAATTTCGGACTCATTGTGTTTGGGCTATCTCAACAACTTTTTCTTCCTCCGGAACTAATTCAGTCTTCTTTGAAGTATGTTTTGGATGGTTGTCCTACCATAAGGTCTATCTATGTCTCATTCTCATCATCTTGGTGGATGGCAACAGATTCATCTTGAGAATTTCCGGGTGCATCATTTTCCCTTAAATAATATGGATTTTGCCAATACCATGAGAAGCAAAAAAGCCTGAGAGCATGATGCTTCTACCTCCATCCTTCACTGTTGGCGTGTTATATGCAGTGCCATTTCTCCTTCAGACATAGCTTGTGGTATTATTGCTAAAAAGTTGTATTGTATTGGATTGAATCATTCGCAGTAGTTGTAACGTGCTCAAGGCCTCTACATGGTTCAGATGCAACCTTCAGCTCTTTAACGCCCAGCCTGTGCGGCTGAGCAATGGCCTACAACACATTTAAGCTTGTTCCAAAGACTCAGACTCATCATCCATGTGCTGTGCAGATCAGAGCAGCATGCCTAACCCACCACCCCCACCGCCAGCAACCACAACTGCTGGCAGAGGCTCTAGTCAGACTGGCTTTTCCACCAGCAGTGCAGGCTGTCACTGTCACAGGCATTGTCAAAGACATGATCAAATACTCTTACACTCTGCTGCCTGACACACACACACACACGCACACACATGCACACTTCTCTTCCCAGCTCCCACATACATTGAGACAAACTGTCAAAGAACCAAAGATTAGTAGATGCAACTCACAGCACACTTATTGTTATGCATGGATTCTGAGCAGAGAAAAGGTGAATAAATTTACGGGGAACCACAGGAAGAGAAGGAACATCAGCGGGATGGGTACAATTCATTCCAGACCGGCAACTGCACCGGAGGCCCGTGCTAATTAGTCAATGTCCAGACAGATTAGGTACAAGGTGGAGTGTAGAAGTAGCTGCAGGATATTTCAAATCAGTGTAATAGATTTTTTTTCCCCAAATCTAACACCATACAGAGCATGTATGGATATATTTGTCCTCAGTTCCGACAAGGCAGGATCCGTCTATAAATTTCATGCACCAGTAAAAGCAATTTAGCTGTGAAAATACACCAGTGTAATTGGGACAAAAAATGGGCCTGAAACTGTCATCTGAAAATTTCTTTGTTTGTTCATTCCTCCAACTGTAGATAAGGAAAACAGGGCCAAATATCTCCCAGCCCATTTCAATTCGGAAATGTTTACACACCCGTATTTATTATTCATAGATCTAGGACGGGTTCTTTCCGAAGACAAAAACACAAAAACCTACATGATAAACTGCTGTACCCTTTCCGAATGTCCTATATTCGAGCATGGCTAAAGCACAGTGAATCAGAAAACGCTTCTGTACGAATGCCGGTCTTTATACTTCATCTCTTATACTGCTTACGCCAAGGTGGAATGCTTGAGAATACCAAATTATTCCCTCTAGGCCACAAACAACTTCCAAAAAGTGCTTATCTATGACATTTCAAGCTTACTTTCTGCAAGATTAGAGGTGGAGAAATTACACTTCGAGTCGATAAAAGCTACCACAAAGAGCCCTACACATCAAGATAAGGAAGGCTGCTGCTGACGGAGCTCAGGAAACTGTAGAGGGGTTTGTCCATGAAAATGAGAGAATGCAAAATAGTATTTTAAATGTTGGAGCCTCAGTTGGAGGCTTCGTGGTCATGAGGTCAAAGTAAACAGATGCACAGACAGAAGGTTTAATCATTACAGTGTTAAACCCCTTACTTGAGCTGGAGAAAAAACAGTTGTTTTTAGAAAAACAAACACTGTTTTAAATGATATAATGCAACATGAGATTTCACTTAACCTAAATTAATATTTAAATAATTCTAAACTTCAGAAAAGCCCTGATGGTTGAACAGAAATGTGTTTTTCAACCTTTTTGTCGCATGCAACAACGAAGCCATGTCAGTATTTATTATTTAATTTTGAACAAAGCAGATTTTTTTTCTTTTAATAAGACACCTTGTTTGTCTATCACAATTTTTGACAGTACTGTACAAAAATTTTGATAACTTTCTCAAGAAAACTATCAGAGAATTTAGATTAGGCTGTGATTTCTGTTCAGCGTGTTCAAAAATGCTAAATTCTTTAAACACTGCTGCATGTTTTTGGATATTACAACTGTTTTCCACAAAACAAAGAAAGTCATACAGGTTTGGAACAACATGAGGGTGAATAAGTGACAACATAAGATTAATTTGTGGGTGAAATTTCCCTTTAAAGCTATTGAGATACATTTGAAGTCAAAAGTTCACATTACGCTTGATTCTTAGTACTGTGTTGTTACCTGAATGATCCACAGCTGTTTTTTTTTTTTTGTTTGTTTAGTAATAGTTGTTTATGAGTCCCTTGTTTTTCCCAAACAGTTAAACTGGCCGCTGTTCTTCAGAAAAATCCTTCAGATCCCACAAATTCTTTGGTTTTTCAGCATTTTTGTGTATTTGAACCCTTTCCAACAATGACTGTATGATTTTGAGAATCATCTTTTCACACTGAGGGACTCACTGATGCTTCAGAAGGAAAAACTATGCATTAAGAGCCAGGGGGTGAAAACTTAATTTGAAGATCAGGGTAAATGTAACTTATTTTGTCTACTGGGAAACATGTAAGTATCTCCTGTAGCTTCTGAAGGGCAGTACAAAATGAAAAAAAAAAAAAAGATATTTAGGCAAAATAAGAAAAATGTACACATCTTCATTCTGTTCAAAAGTTTTCACCCCTGACTCTTAATGCATCAGGTTTCCTTCTGAAGCATCAGTGAGTGTTTGAACCTTCTGTAATAGTTGCATAGGAGTCCCTCATTGTGAAAAGATGGATCTCAAAATCATACAGCTAATGTTGGAAAGGGTTTAAATACACAAAAATGCTGAAAAAAACAAAAACAAAGAATTTGTGGGACCAGTTTAAGAACGCTTCGCGTCGTGACTGCATCACCACCTCGGGTGTGCATTATTTTCTAAGAATTCTACAGCCCGTCATCAATTATTCCTAACAGGACAAACAAAAGGACTCATGAATAACTATCACTGAGAAAAAAAAAAAAAAAAAACGCAGCTGTGGATCATTCAGGTAACAGAATCAAGTGTATGTAAACTATGGACAGAATACAGGGTATACAACTATTATTTTCTCTTGTGGACTATATGTAAATGTCTTTTATGTGAAATATCTTATTCAGGTCAGTACTAAATAAAAAAATGACATCCATTTTGTATGATCCCTCTAATTTTGGTAAAATAATTAACTTTTTGCAGATTCTGCAAGGTGTATGTAAACTTTTGACTTCCTGAATAAGCATAAGAATCTGTTAACTCATGTTTCAAAAGTGTACAGCTACGGTAAGTACTTCTGTTACCCCATGCAGCCAACTGCATCTGTCCCAGTCTCAGGCTGGCCATTCTCAGATATTAACCTCATGAAAGACTGACAAATGGAACTAATTACCATCCAGTGGCATGAGACCTCTTGGTGCCCACAAAGGAGGACCACACGCTCTGCACCCTTCAACCCATCAAGGTCATGTTTTATATAAACCACCGGGCGGGGCTCTTTACAAAAAAATTTCCTACTCAATTGAGTAACAGCTGATTTAAATACTTGGCTAAAAAATAGGAAATTATAGGAATAAAATGCTTTTAAAAATTTGCATTACATTTTATTTTATACACTATAGTAAACTTGCGAAACCCATTTATCTCACTTTCCCAGGATAATTGGGCAGAAATGATGCCTACACGCAAACAGGTAAAAGGCATCAATGCTTTTAAGCACGGATGGGCACGTCATTGAACACATTACGCTTTCTCTTCCTCCACTGAACACACAATTTTAAACTACCCTCACTTCCACAGCAACTGAAGCATGAAGCATATGTGCAGACTATATGTTCCATAATGTGCACCATTCAGAATTACAATTATAGGAATAGTTCACTCAAAAATGAAAATTTGATGTTTATCTGCTTAACCCCAGGGCATCCAAGATGTAGGTGAAACACAAACAGACACTTTTTAACTCAAACAGTTGCAGTCTGTCAGTCATATAATGGCAGTAAATGGGATCCTCTGCTTTGAGAGTTTAAAAAAACATACACAGACAAAACCAAATTAAACCCTGCAGCTCGTGACGATACATTGAGGTCTTAACACACAAAACAATCAGTCTGTGGAAGAAACTAAACAGTATTTATATTATTTTTTTACAACAGCCAGCGCGTACCGCGTCAACATGCTCTAGCATTGTAGACGCATACTGTACACGGAAGCGATCTGTTACGCGTATATTATTTACACAGAGAGTGGGTACGACGGCTGCTCAAAATAGTACTTGTGCTTATCCTGATTGCTGCAATCGAATAAAAACTAAAAGATTATGTTTGCTTGTATTGACTTTTCAAAGACTCCCAACTTTTGACACAGACCGATTGTTTTATGTGTATGGGTTTTTTTTTTTTATCTCAAAGCCGTGGGTCCCCTTGACTGCCATTATATGACTGACAGACTGCAATGGTTTGAGTTACAAATCTTCGTTTGTGTTCTACTGAAGAAACAAAGTCACCTACATCTTTGGTGCCCTGGGGGTAAGCAGATAAACATCAAATTTCAATTTTTGGGTGAACTATCCCTTTAAGAATGGCTTATTTGAACTTAAACTTAAATAAAAATGTATAATATAGATTAATTTCCCATAAACATGTACACTACCGTTCAAAAGCAATAGTAAAATAAATACATTTACTGAGTAAGAACACGTTCAATTAGTCAAAAGAGACAGTTCACCCAAAAATGAAAATTCTATCATTAATAACCTCACCCTAACGTTGTTCCAAACTTGTAAGACCTTTGTTCATCTTTGGAACACAAATTAAGATATTTTTGATGAAATCCGAGAGCTTTCTGACCCTGCATAGACAGCAATGCAACTGACATGTTCAAAGCCTAGGAAGGTAGTACAGACATCCTTAAAATGTCAAAGAAAAGCACGCACATGTGTTGTAATACTCTCCAAAATGGTGCTAGTATATTTTTTGCGCACAAAAAGTATTTTCGTAGATTCATAAAATTATGATTAAATCACACATGGACTATTTTAACGATGTTCTTACAATCTTTATGGACCTTGAACTTGGTACGAGCCTTGCTGTCTATGGAGGGTCAGAAACCTCTTGGATTTAATCAAAAATATCTTAATTTGTGGCCTGAAGATAAACTGTCTTACTGTTTTGGAATGACATGAGGGTGAATAATTAATGACAGAATTTTCATTTTTGGGAGAACTATACCTTTAAAAAGTTTCTTTACTGTAACCTTTGACCAACTGAATGCATCCTTAGTCAATACATTTATTTCTTTTACCACTGCTTTTGAACAGAAGCGTACATGTTTATGGGAAATCAATCACACTAATGGCAGATTTTTAATTTTTTGGGTGAACCATGCCTTTAATTTTTGTTCTGAAGATGAACGAAGGTCTTGCGTGTTTGGAACAACATGAGGATGAGTGATTAATGGCATACGAAACATACACAGAACTAATTAAATTCTGATGTTGTGAGACTGTTGAATTAAACATCCTGTGGGCAATTTGAATCAAACTCCAAGACATAAATGAACAGGAAATCAATTTTTAAATTTGGAATTTAGACCAAACCTGCCTTAATACGGCTAAACGACTGCAAACTCATGCTTCAAAGCTGAAAGCAGGAATAGCGTTTGTGGCATACTGTACAAAGAACAAATGCTGCTCCACTTGATGCTTGACATTCAAAATAAATGTTCATTTCAAGCGCAATTATGTTTAAGAGTCAGAAGTGAGGATGAAGGGTTTACAGATAGCTTTAATGTGAGCGCTGAATGGAAAGCACCTCCTGTGAGGCCAAAATCAACATCCTTCGTGTCCTTGAGGCTGTAATAGAATATGACTCCGCTTTACTTCTTCCTCCAGTATGATGAGCAAGAAAGGAATCAAGGATTTTTCGTTTCCAAAATAATCAATTTTACTTTCAGATTTGTCATTTAAATGAAAAAAGTGCAGCAGGACCAAAAACCCAAAGAATTTGGAATCTAAATTTGCCCACCTCATCCTAACCGCCTACTATATTGCTTTCATTTTCTCCAGTGATGATCAAACGCAGCAGTACTCTCCTGGCCGTCTGTATACTTCCGTCAATCTAGATCAATTTCTGTCCCTGTAGCTCAAATGGTACAGCATTGGCACTAACACCACCAAGGTCATGGGTTTGATTCTCTGGGAATTTACAGCTTGGATATATAAAGTCACTTTAGATAAAAGCATCTGCAAATAAATGTAAAGCAAATGTAAATTCTGAGACTCTGAGGAGTGCACTACTTTTTTTTAAATATTGTGAAATACCTTTTCTATCTTAGAAATAAATAGAAATAACTTTTCTATTTTAATATATGTTAAAATGTAATTTATATTTGATTGCAAAGCTGAAATTACTTCCGTCTTAAGTGATCCTTCAGAAATCATTCTAATATGCCGAACATTTTGTACTATCAACGATAAAAACAGTTGTGCTGCTTAAATTTTTTGTGGAAACTGTGATACTTTTTCATTTTTTGATGAACAGAAAGAACAGCATTTTTTTAAAATAGAACACTTTTGAGAAATTATAATTGTCTTTACTGTCTTTTGATCAATTTAATGCATCCTTGATAAATGAAACCATTAAACATTAAAAAAAGATTTTTACTGACCCCCAAATTTTTGAACAGTAGCTTATGGCAGGACATGGAAAGTAGATAAGCCTGCTTAAAAAGTCACTAAATTTCACTAATGACATCATCATCATATAGTAACTGTCCCTTCACAACGAGCTTGACTGACAGGTTATCTGACCAATCAATAAGCCGAATCCGCCATTTTGTCCAACAAACAAATCAGACAGGAGAGTAGATTAACTTTGGTGGACTTAAACTTGAAAAATGGCGTGTATTGACTTCGGTTGAAATAAAATATGTTCCCATGTTAATTCATGTTTATTTCGTAAATATGAAAAAAAATAAAAACGATCGGTTCAGATGCCGTTTGAATTGAGGCCCTACAAGTGATCTGTCATGATACATTAAAGAGCCACAAAACGGTATTTATTGTTTTAATTTCCTAAAAAATTACAAAATTTTAAAGCTGAGACCGTTTCATACCAGAAGTAACCTACTCTTTCTCGTCTGTTGGTGTGTTGTCAGATTCCTCTTAGCTCTGCAATGTATTTTTCACTGTGTAAAAACATGATGTGTAGTGTGAGCGGCATTGGGTCTTTGCGAAGGGGCAACAACAGTGATATAACCAGGGTGCACATAAGTGGTCCGCACGCACGACCAAAATAAGGAAATGGGCTGTATAAATAAGGTCAAAACGAGCATTTGCATACCTACCTAGTTGACAGCTGTTAATACATCAATACCATGTTAGATCGTTACCTCTTCAATCAAAAGCGCTAAACCCGAGAGTGCGTATACTTATGTGCTTCACTGACACTCTACTGACGCATATACCAACTTGCCGGCAACCCACCAAAATAAAAACTTTCTAATTTAGGTTGGAAAATGATGAAAATTAAAAATGGGTCACACTATGTGCAGCACAAGGACCAAATCAAATCTCCAGGTACTCCTATGAAAACCCGGCTAAAAAAAAAACTTATGTGGACCCTTGGATATAACATAATTGAGTCATATTGCCTTTAACTTGATTAATTTGTTTGCCTCTCTGTGCTCACATACTGTAAATTGCAGCCAAATTTTCAATAAAACTGTTTTCATTAATTTTTCT
Source organism: Garra rufa (assembly GCF_049309525.1). Classification (NCBI taxonomy): domain Eukaryota; kingdom Metazoa; phylum Chordata; class Actinopteri; order Cypriniformes; family Cyprinidae; genus Garra; species Garra rufa. The sequence continues at coordinate 26,386,049 of NC_133362.1, read as the reverse complement.
GTTTCTGTTGTCAGACAACAGGATGAATATGAAATAGTGATTGAAATACAGCCCATTAAGACTACACAACCAGCTCTCCCTTTCAAGATGTTACTCTGCACTAAAATCCTGATTTATAATTGAGTCGTCATCTGCTGAATTCAAATACAAGAAAAGCAAGATTTTGCATTTGTGCAGCAGTACTGGAGGGTGTCAGAAACTAAATGTGACCTTGGAACACAAAACCAGCCATAGGGGTCAATATGAAATCTTGAAACTGAGATTTCAAAAGCTGGATGCATAGGCTTTCCATTGATGTACGGTTTGTTAGGATAGGACAATATTTGATACAACTATTTGAAAATCTAAAATCTGAGGGTGCAAAAAAAAAAAAAAAAAAAAATCTAAATGTTGAGAAAATCGCCTTTAAAGTTGTCCAAATGAAGTTCTTAGCTAGTTTTGATATATTTACAGTAGGAAATTTACAAAATATCTTCATGGAACATGATCTTTACTTAAAGGAATAGTTCACCCAAAAATTAAGATTATCCCATTATTTACTCATTCTCCAGGCATCCTAGGTGTAATATGAATTCCTCGTTTCAGACGAATCCAATCAGAGTTATATTTAAAATTGTTCTGGCTCTTTCAGGCTTTATCATGGCAACCCCTCTTGGTTTATACTGAAATAATCCAACATTTTCTTTACAAATCCTCATTTTGAACTTCTAATTTGTGACCATTGTTTTGTTTTGGTTTCTCGATGGCGTGTTCACGTTCATCATGAGTGGCGCATGCGCAACGCGGCCGTACTACATCAACTGCCCGGAGCTGCTTCCAACATCGCTACAGGGGGCCTTTATTCACCCCCCGGAGCTGTATGAGGCACTTTTTATTATAGATGGATGCACTTTATTGGACTTATTTTGGAGTGTTGAAAAGAAACACCCACCTTTTGCCATGATAGAGCTTGGAATTGCCTGGATAATGTTTAATATAACTGGATGATTGGATTCGCCTGAAAGAAGGAAGTCATATACACCTAGGATGCCTGGAGGGTGAGTAAATGATGGGCTAATTTTAATATCCTAATGATTTTTGGCATAAAGAAAAATCAGTAATTTTGACCCATACAATGTATTGTTGGCTATTGCTACAAATATACCCTTGTTACTTACGACTGGTTTTGTGCTCCAGGGTCACAAATACGATTTGTCCAAGTCGTCGCTAGGCATTTTTTTGGGGGAAAAAAAGTCCCTGAAGGAGTCTGAAAAGTCACTAAATCTGGTGACAAACTCACTGTTGGCAACAATGATTCATTACAAAAATCTTTTAAGAAATGACAATTCATTTTATTTAATTTTATGCTTTATTTTTATAAAAACCAGGCCATTTGAAATAGATCTCATCACCAAAAGGATAAGGAAAAACGATCAAATCTTTCCAGTATTGAAAACAATTTGTATCAAATACAGTAAATGCAAGAAAGGGCCCTAAGATTTGATTTAGGTTGTAAGAGATCATTCATCCTGGAAGAAGGAGTCTAAATCCCCCATCTCCTCATTGGCCTGTTTAGAGCTGTCCTGAGATGGACGGGTCACATTGGCAGGATTTTCTTGGCTTCTTTGTGACATATCAACTTCTTTCTTGATGTCCCGGCCTCCGCCCAGCAGCTTCTGACTCTCAGTGAAGTACTGGTTAGGGTGATTGAGAGAAAACCCAGCATCCTCAACCTGAAAGCAACAAAACAAGTTTAGTAAGCAAATGACAATCCTTGCATTTTAAATAATGCATTGAACCAGGTTGCACAGGGACTTTCCAGCTGGTGGCTACTATGCAATCTCTCCTTTCTTTCAGCCTTGTCTGTGGCTGAGGCTCTCGCTGATGGATTCCTGCAAACTGCATCGCATTCAGAAAGCAGCACAATCCATTTGTTTCTAAGTGCAGAGGATATGGCTGTTTAATTATGCTTCAATCACAGCACGCCCCTGATACTCCTCATGAATCAAACTTTCAAACCCATCTCTCTGAATCGAGTGCACGGGGTCCCTGCGGTAGTTAAGCTGTGGACAGAAAGATCCATTACACAGATTCATCTCAGAGTTAACACATTACAGTGGACTTCCCTCGCCCTGCAACTCAGTGCCAAATGAAATATGCATAAACATGAAACAATCCCAGCCGAGGCCTAGAGACGGATCAATCCGGCGGATGCGCAACAAGCTCTCCTCCTTTCCGAGGTCCGCCTCCTCCTTTTCATTATTTTCTCTATTGTTTGATTTATTGCGGTTGTGTAAATATTTCATCAGAGAAGTATTACATTTTGACCTTTAAATAAATGCTGCCAGGGAGGGAGGAACGCAAGCGTCTATTTGTTAGACGTCGCGGATGTGAAAGCGGAGGGCGCATATGGCAGTGATTAAAGTCTCCTACGCTCGAATCCAACAAGCGTGTTTTTGCGGCCAAGACGGTTGCGGCATCCCGTATCAGATGCAGGGAAGGCGAGTTGGTGCGGATCTGCCGATGCTCCAACAAGAATGTTTTATTGTGCCTGTTAACGTCGGAGGTTTCTTCATTCACCTACCCTAAAATATGAGTCATGAATTTCAGAGATGTGATTTTCATTGGGCTTGGTAGGAGGGAGGGGGCAGTTTATCTTTCAAATCCCGTTATTGCAGGCTGTTCATCAGGGAAGCCATCTTATTCATTTTCCCGGATCATAAGCTGGTCGCTCTGTTTGGCTCGGGGCTATTAGTCATCAGCAATGACCCCAGTCCCGAGCCGCCCCGGGGCCACGAGCTAAATGATGCCCTTGGACTGCAAAGGCGCTGGCGTTTCACCGGGAGCCATTAAAAGCCATTATATCCTATCAATGACACTTTGAGTGCATTACGGCATTAAAAGAGGGGTGGCGCAGACACAAACACTGTTATAAACCTTTCTTATTGAGGGAATAAATCTAGACGTGCAAGAGATTAGAAATTTATACACACGCTCTTTGATTTACTTATCTCGACATTGAGCTAAAGCATCGACAACCACAAGAACAGCCGCGTATATGATCTGAAGTGTTTACAGTGATGTGTGTGGGACTTTTACTATGCGGTGTTGTTTATTATGAAAACTAACTGGGAAACTAACTGAGGAAAACTAAAGTAAACCAATCTACTAATCGAAATTTTAGAGTCGATACAATATCTTTAAAAAAAATGTTTATTAAGAATGCATTAAATTGATCTAAGCAAGTAAAAACATTTATACTGTCACAAAAGATTTCTAATTTCAAATACATGCTTACTTTAAACCATAAAAATATTTAACCATTATTATTGTTTTGTACTGTATTTCTGATCAAATAAATGCAGCCTTGGTGGGCATTACAGACTTCTAATCAAATAGGGCTGGGTATAAAATATTGATTTCCCGATTTTAATTGATTCTCATTTAAAAAAAAAAAAAAAAAACGATATTGATGTGCATGCGAACCGATCACCTGAATAACATCCAAAGGTATGTTAAAAGAAAGAGTACAACTTACAGAAATCTATATTCTGTTCCGTATTTTATTTTATATCCAATCCATATCCATATTTTTTACTGTTCTTTTACGTTTGAATAAATTGATCAAGTTTTATACTTCAAAAAACTAATTGGAGTAGAAATAAAATTATGTATTTGTAACTTTATTATTACAAAAACTTCATTGAGTGTTATTTAAGGTTTTGTATATAAATCAGTTCATTTTAACCTTTAACCTAGTAATGTAGTACCAACTGATTCTCATTTATATTTTACAGCATTACAGTAGTTGAGATTTTTTTTCTTCCTTGAGAAAATTGGCATGTACTGTACCTGAACCTGTACAAATCTAATCGAAAGCTTGTGAGTCAGAATCAAATTGAATCATGAAATTTGTGTCAAATCCCAGCCATACTTCAAAACATTATAAAAAAAAAACTTACAGAGCCTAAACTTTTGAATGGTAGTGTATATATGCCACTAGATTTCTTCTTTCCCCCAGGGCATCCAAGATGTAGGTGACTTTGTTTCTTCAGCAGAACACAAACCAAGATTTTTAACTCAAACTTTTGCAGTCTGCCAGTCATATAATGGCTGCCAATGGGACCCACGGATTTGAGAGTTAAAAAAAAACATGCACAGACAAAACCAAATGAAACCCTGCAACAGTTTGAGTTAAAAATCTTAGTCTGTGTTCTACTGAGAAACAAAGTCACCTACATCTTGGATGCCCTGGGGGTAAGCAGATAAACATCAATTTTCCATTTTCTACAACTAGAAAAAAAAAAAAATATTAAAAACTAACAATGGACTAAAAAGTGAAAAGACAATCAATTAAAACTAATAATATTTACTTAAATAAGTAAACACTATTTAAAAAGTAAAAATTAGTATAAAAATATAATAACCCTTTAACTACGAATATTATGAATCAAAGTAATTAAAAAGAAAAATATTTCACACCAGCATTAGTAGTTTTGCTCTACAAGTTTCTGGTAGATATTGAAAAACAGCTCTTGAGTTTACTTGTTACTAAAGCCTCCCTGTTTAAAATCCATCTAGCAGCACACTGCTGACAAACATCTGAAAGGTTTACCAATCTCTTTCATATCCAAGACTGTCTTTCCCCCCTCTTCATATTAACCCGTCACCTAGCAGATAGCGCGAGTTTGCGTGGCGTTGGTGTGTGCACATTTTCATTCTCAACCTGTCAGCTGGGCTGCGTTTTTAGCAGAGGGACAGGGCACAGGTGTCACACAGGTAATCTTGACTGACATTGCTCTCAAATATTTCTCTCCGCTCGGCTAAAATAAAAAAAATAAAAATAAAAAACAGAAAAGTTACAGCCAGAGTCATATCCACCCCCTCCAATATGAAAATATGAAGAAGATATCAGAAGAAATCCATTAGATAACCATTTAAATAGAGCTGTAATCATTTGCTTTCTCAACCAGTTCTGACACACAAATCCACCACTATTATGCCCCTGTCAAAAGAAAGCATATTGAAAACGCACAGCTCCTGAAAAGTCCAATCTCAAAGGGCAATCCAAATAGAAAAAGCAAAGGTTCAGCATATTTATCATTTAATAAGAGTTTGTGCTCACTTGCCCTGAAAGTATAACTACAATATTAGCCTTAAACATGCTTTGAAAATATTAATGACCTTGAATGGACAATGTTGATCTAGTCTTCACCAGAAAGCTTTAGATGATAAAAATTAAACATATTAAAGACTTAATTCTTTGATGTTTGATTTATTAAATCAAAAAAGAAAAATGTTTTTATTACTTCAAAAAAGCATAAAACAATTCTCAATCCGTAAGTGTTTCTGAAAGAATTAAATGTAGATATTTGGTGCATTACCACTTCCGTCAGCCATGCTGAATTGATATTATAAATAAAATAACACTACGACATAAAGGCCCTAAATGCCAACTTAAGCCCTCAAATGTCAAATGCGACACCCTACGGGTCCCTGGACTTCATTTACGGTCATCTCAAGTCTGCATATTTATATCAAGTGCGCCATTTGGGACGAAGCCAAAAAGGACAGTCATACAGAATTATGGATTAACACCCATGTTGCTCATGAATAGTAAAAAAAAAAAAAATCTGTCCTTGTAGCAGACAGCATGTCTCTGAGGGTTAATGAATCTTAAGGCGCTATACAAAACTTTACAAATTAAGATTCTACTAGATTTCAAGCTAGCGGCAGATGTGACTACAATGGTCAAGCTCTGTAAAGACTTTGCAAGGCAGTCCCTGAGCTGACAAAAGCAGGCCCAATTACAGCAGGCCAAAATGAAAAGCATCCTTACATTGTGTGTCAGCTCAAAGTACTTCTGGCAGGCCAGCTGATAGTGCATTCCCTTGACCAGCTCCAGAATCTGTGAAAAAGAGAGAGGGGAAAGTGATGAGCGGTCGGAGCGAGAGAGGAAAAGAAGACAAAAAAAAAAAGAAGTGTAAAGAGAGTGATAATGAATGAGAGTACAAAAAAAAAAAAGAGTGGTCTTCAAGGGATAGTTCACCCAAAAATGAAAATTCTGCCATTAATTACTCACCTTCATGTCTTTTCCAAACCCGTAAGACCTTTATTTGTCTTAAAATATTTTTGATGAAATCCGAAAAAAATTCTGACCTTGCATAGACTGCAACGGCCCAGAAATGTAGTAAGGATATCATTAAATTAGTTTATGTGACTTCAGTGGTTCAACCGTAATTTTATGAAGCTATGAGAACACTTGATGTGGACAAAGAAAACAAAACAATGACTTTATACAACAATTTCAATGTCCTTACTACCTTTCTTGGCTTTGAATGTGTCAGATACATTGATGTCTATGCAGGGTCAGAAAGCTTTTGTGCTCCAAAGATGAACAAATGTCATCAGGGTGGATAATTAATAACAGAATTTTCATTTTTGGCTGAACTATCCCTTAACTATAATGCTTTTACATGTATGCTCCAAAAAGGTATCTGTGCAGGTAATTAAAGACCAAATATTAAGAAAAGTAAAACAGCATTTCTTGTCTCCACAAAACAGCAAAAAAGCATCAAATGTCAAAGCCACCTTAAACTTGCCATTAACATGCACTTCATATCCAAAACTGGATGTTCTTTTAATAAAATTCTATTTACGCCTTCATTCAGTACGATCAGATAGAGAGTATATAAAATGGAAAATGCTGCTTACATATTACACCTTAGAGATTGTGCAAACTGAAAAACAGACCTTGTAATGCTTTTTGCCATTCTGGCAGACAAAGAAAAGAGGTATATAGCACTACTGTGCTTCTATACTTCAGAAACATCCTCACAGTAAAGGATGGTAGCATAAAAAAAGAACAAGTCACAACACGACACTTGGTTTTTGTGATATCAAATGGTATATTAATAAGCATTACAACAAGATAAAAACTGAACCTGACAGAAAAAAATATTACCAAGCCCATAAAAGTCACAAATAATGATTATCTGTAGCACAAACAGTCTGTACACATTATGTATTGCGTGTAAAAGCATTATTATTTACTAAAGAATGTGGTCAAAACCGGTCCCTGACCACCTATGGATCCAAACACAAAGAATCATGCTGACCCAACTACAAGCTGATCACTGACATTGCATGTTAAAGGGATAATTCACCCAAAAATGAAAGTTGTCATGTTAAAGGCCCAGAAAGGTAGAAAGGACATTGTTAAAATAGTTCATGTAACATTAGTGGTTCAACCGTGATTTTATAATGCTATGAGAATACTTTTTGTGCACGAAGAAAACTAAAATATTTATTCAACAATTTCAATGTCCTTGCTACTTTTCTAGGCCTTGAACGTGTCAGTTGCGTTGCTGTCTATGCAGGGTCAGAAAGCTCTCAGATTTCTTAAAAAAAAAAATCTTAATTTGTGTTCTTGCAGGTCTTACACATTTGGAACAATATTAGGGGGAGTAATTAATGACACAATTGTCTTTTTTGGGTGAGCTATTCATTTAATGGTAGGTGTAAAGGGGGTCAGAATGTCAAATCAATACCTAAGCAGACTTTGATGAGCAATAAAATGAATAGCACTGTTAACAATGCATTGTGCTGCTTTCGCTGACACGGCACACGTTTATGAGGTTTCAGGTGAGAGACAGAGGCAAAATGCCATCAAAAGGAGAAGGAGAAGTGGTTACACATTATGCTTCTCTTTCCTTTTCTTTTTTGCTCAGACCTCCCCTCAGGTGATGCTTTTAACACCATGTATTCCCTGTGGTAAAGTATGGCATTCCAGCTCAGCTAGCATCGGCGAGAGCTGAAATGCATAATACATGGACTTAAAGGTGAGAACCAACACCATCCAACACCTAACTCAAAGCTCCAGAGACAAGTGCTACTGGGAAGCGATGGTAAAATATACAGCAAGACACCAGCAAGGGGTTCAATGTATGCTGTGAAAAACAAGATAAATATCACTGGTTTAACATATTGCCTGCGGATAACATAGCCAGAAACAGCTAATAAACATGCATTACACATTAACACTGCACTTATTTGACTTGTAGCGACTTGTGGGGCTCTTAAAAATATATTTGTGCAGGTAGCTAAAGATACTCTTTGCATGTTCAGTGCCTCACCATGAATGGCTGATGAAAAATACAAAATAAATCTTTTTCAAATCAGAAGAAACAACATGATTGAGGAATGATTTCCACATAAATATTTAATAGTGCTGTCAAAATGTTCAGGCAAATAATTTTACCAGTTTAACAGTGTTAAAAATATTTAACACAGTTAACGCAGGGGTGGGGCTAGGGTTGGCCATGCCACTCACAACTGCTGCTCCTGTCTCTTTTTTCTTGACAAGAAGTGTGTTTATTTAGTAGCAGAATGTCTTTACGACCACATCAAACTGGAGATTTTTTAGATGTGCACTCCAACTTTATTTCAGCGGGAGGCGCTAGTCAAATGAGTTTCAGAGGGAGGCGCAAGTCAAATGAGTGCAGGAAAGGTAAAGGTGAAGAGGAAGCTTCAGTAGTTCACAACAGTGAATTGTGGTCAGATGAGATGTCAGGCCGCATAAATACGTAAAAACGTATTTACCTGTCCCATCAGCTGTTCTACTGCACTCGTACACATGTGCTTCAACTGCATGCACAAATATGTCTCTTTTCATATTAAAGCACAAATGAAAGTATGAGCATGCGTGCATTCAGCAGTGGCAGCTCTTAAAGTAATAGCAGCCAAATAACCTAATAACCCAGCTGTTGTGATGTCTATTAATCAAAGAGCAAATGGAAAAAGAAGAAATCAATAACTTTTGTAGCTTAATAAATTCATTTATATGGCTATAGTCAATGGTTAAATATTAGGGGGAAAAAAGAACCATTTCCTAGAGTATCAAAAATGTCCTGGTATAAGTGATACTCACCTTTAACAAATACAAAAAATATACTTCATGTCTTTATGTTGTTTCTATATTAATGTGAAATAATTGCCATATAAAAGTATATGTAAAAACTTGTAAAAACAGCACTAATTTATACTAAAATTAGCATCAATTTAGTTTAGTTTACCATATATAGTAATAAACAGCAACATTTATCTAAGTACTTAAACATTTTAACATATAAAAAATTTAACAGGATATCATTTAAATTTGGAAGATGCCAATAAACTCACTGAATTGAGTTTTGAATCATTTAATTGAAGTGATTCACCTAAAATCATTGGCACTTGCAAAGTACAAATTAATTTGACACTGAAGTTTAATTACGGTGTCAAGAAAGGATCACAAAACTAGAATATGGCATGCATATTCAAATATATTCCACTGCGACCTACTTAAAGGAATAGTTCACCCAAAAATGAAAATTTAGTCATCATCTACGCACCCTCATGTCATTCCAAACCTGTACAATGTTAAACACAAAAGAAGATATTTTGAAGAACCAAACAGCTGTTGGTCCCCATTCACTTCCATTATAGGGAAAAAAATACCTAGCTTAATAGCATTCTTCAAAATATCTTCTATGTTCAACATAAAAAAAAGAAACTCATACTGGTTTGGAATGACATGAGGGTGAGTACTTGATGACAGAATTTTCATTTTTGGGTGAACTATTCCTTTAAGTAATCATCACACTGCAAATGTTATTCCTTATATGATGCTAATGTAATAAAGCATCTACTCTGACAATAAAAAAAATTATTTCTATGTACTGGAACTTAAAGCTGCATAAGGCACAAATTGACTTTGCTCAGACTGCTTTATTATATCTGTGGCTTAGTAACTTAATAGCAAACAAACAGGCGCAACAAAAGACTATAATTTCACGGTATGCCCCAGTATTAAGTGGTGGCGTGAAAAATGCTGGGATTAAATCCGGAACATGCAAGCTACGCTTGACTCTACATGTTCTCGCTTCTTCTTCCACTGTTTGAACTGTGAACCAAGCATGCGATCCTTTAATCTGCACTTCCTAAGGTAGGAGTCATGCTGTGACGAGCTCTAACTGTGAGCGAGAGAGGTGAGCGCACTTTTCTCCAGCACTTCTCTTTCCAGAGTCTCGCCCTTTTGACTGTAATGTCACTTTGTCAATAGACAGGTTGACTGAGAAGGTTGACGTTGTGCATTTTAATCACCCTACTACCCGGGCTTTTCACATTTTCTGAGGTTTTTAATTATCCAGCGCACTGGGCTGGCGCTGTGGCGAGAGGGCCACGTGCTGCGAGAGCTCCTGGGGTGAACATCAAGCTGTTGCTTCACACGCCCACAGGTCTAAGACTCTGAACACTGAGAGTGTATAAGGACACTGCTTGGGGTCTCCAATGAAATTATGAATTTAATTGGATTGGAAATGTGCTACCCTTGGGCTGGCATGTCGGACTGCATTAGGCAGCCATCAGCCATTTCCCTCAACCACACAATGGGTGGTAGTGGACGAGGCATGTGAGAGAAAAAAAAAAAAAAGAAAATCCAGCACACCTTACAGTGGGAACAAGCTAATGTTTCTCAAATAGCTAAGAATGATTTCAATGCACTTTAAACTATATGCTTTATATACTTAAGTTCAAACTTATTATTGCATCACATGCATATCACACCGGAATCATGGAATCCAGTCATAAAAATTTAATTGACTGTATAATGCGGAAAGTCAAAATTTGCCAAATTTTGGATGAATAAATCAAAAGTAAGTTAGTACACTTCAATCGAAGCGCAAAACAGTCTAGTGTGAATATTAAGTCGCAAAAATATTTTAACTTTTAAATCCTGCATGTTCTGCGTGTCTCTGTGTGAATGAATGGCACAGACACATGGCTTCATTTACTATGTGTGGCACTTGCTGTGTTTTTAGCTTCTGCCACCTCAATATAGTATAACAATCACTTAAACTGCTCTGAGAGTCACTTCATGAGAATTTTACCTTTTCTTTTGAGAAAAACTATCATCATATCATATACAAACAGAAACTTAAATTATTCGTAGCAAGCCAGCAAAAGAAAAGTTTGGTTTAACTTGAGGAAATTGTGACCGAAATGTAATGATAGTAGTACCACTACTAACAAAATTATTATTAAAACATTAAGGAATATATTAACCAGAATTTATTTACCAGAAAATGCAAAATACACACAGTATTTCTGAAAAACAAAACAAAAAAAATATATATATTTTTTATTGTTTATAAAATCACTTAATAAGAGATGATTCTGATTATTAACTTTAATGAAACCATTAAAATGGAATTAAATAAAATTATTGGAAAAAAGAATTTGGTAAAAAAAGAAATAAATTTGAGGGGAAAAAAGTAAAACGGATTTCATAGGGCCTTAAAATTGTAATTTTTGTAATATTTTTTAATAAAATGCTGTTAAATTGTGTTTAAGTTTCATGATTTAATTTGGTTTAATGATTTCAATTAACTAGACATATTAATGTTTTTTTAATTTAACCATTAAAACAGCCTAGAAAAATTTAAACGGAAAAAACATAATCCAGCAAAATTACAATTGAAAAAAATAAAAGCGTATTTCATAGGGCTCTTATTATATGTGTAACATTTATGAACAATTATCATATATAACTAATAATAATAATAATAATAATAATAATATAAAAAATAATAGTAATAATGAGTAAATAGATGATACAAAAATATATTTTTATTATATGATATACAGTATACATTTTTGATAGCTAACTTCAGTGATATTAGCTAGAAGTCTTAAAACTAAAACCAGAGATAGTATGCAAGATTTGGCTTTATGTATATGTTCTTTTTAAGAGCCCTTTAACGCTGAACTTAATGGCCTTATTAAAACCAGCCCGTTAATTACATTAGCGTCAAAGGATTATAACTCTATGAGAACATTACAGCAAGGCTGGTCCATCTCATTTCACTGCCTGGCCCACTGCAGCTGCTTTAATGTGTGAAGGGAAAAAAATCAGTTGAAATGACTTTTAAGAGTACTTTAAAGAACGCATCAAATCACTGGATACAGTAAAGGTCAAAGTAATCAACACAGAGCTGAAGCTGTCATTACACTGGAGGATCCTGAGCGTTATTTCTTTTTGTCATTAATATTCCAGAAGTACAGCAGATTCATTAATATTCCAAAAGTACTGCAGGATGGGGCTTTCACGGATGCCTTGTTAAAAATGAATCACACCATTTTTGTATGATTACTATACAATCGTATCATTTTAATTGTCAAGCTAATGCCCTTTCTACTCATTATTTGGTAGATTTTTGTTTGGTCCGTGGTCATGGAGAGGTGAATTTGCGCAAATCATTTTAATGGATGCCAAGTTAAGTTTTAAAAAGCCCTTTACACTCTCTCTGCCTTTGCACTCTGTGCTGAATCTGCTCGAGTGTGTGTTAGTTGTCAGACAAACCTGATTGATCCCACTAGGGGAGACTTTATAGTTCTGCAACTTCTGTTTCAACAGCTCAGGGTCGCTGTGGCGGAATGGGCACCCTGTGAAGAAGAAGAGGAGGAGAAAATGGGTTTACAAAAGTCACAAACAGTTCAAAGCAGTGTCTGAAAATACGATCTACAGGACAGTTCGAACACCACCCATGTGTTTTTGTGTGCTCTTGAAGGCCACTGCAGGAAGGTGGTACTACTTGTGAGGTTGTGTTTCCAAACAAAAGTGAGCAACTAAAACTAAAAGTGCTCTTCAACAGGGCTGTTAGTGAGAAATCAAATTAGCAGTTATGGTCATGGGTGGAGGGTACTAGCAAGGCTTTTCGAAAAAAGTGAATTTAAGATATTTTAGGGATTTCAAAACCCTTTAATTGAATACAGTTGAAGTCAGAAGTTCACATACACCTTGCAGAATCTGCAAAATGTTAATTATTTTTCCAAAATAAGTGGGATCATACAAAACGCATCTTATTTTTTATTTAGTACTGACCTGAATAAGATATTTCAAAAGTTCAAAGTTCAAAAGTTTACATACACTTGATTCTCAATACAGTGTTGTTACCTGAATGATCCACAGCTGTGCTTTTTTTTTTTTTTAGTGATAGTTGTTCATGAGTATCTTGTTTGTCCTGAACAGGTAAACTGCTTGCTGTTCTTCTTTAGGTCCCACAAATTCTTTGGTTTTTCAGCATTTTTGTGTATTTGAACCTTGTCCAACAATGACTGTATGATTTTGAGATCCATCTTTTCACACCGAGGACAACAAGGGACTCATGCAACTATTACAGAAGGTTCAAATGCTCACTGATGGTTCAGTAAGGAAAAACGATGTATTAAGAGCCGGGGTGTGTACATTTGTCTTATTTTGCCTAAATATCATATGTTTTTCATTTAGTTCTGCCCTTCAGATACTTACAGAAGACAAAATAAGTCATCCTGATCTTTAAACTCAAAACGTTTTCACCCTCCAGCTCTTAATGCATTGTTTTTCCTTCTAAAGCATCAGTTTTCATTTTTGGGTAAACTATCATACTATTTCATGAGCAGGACATAGTTAAGCTCACTTTCATATGTATTTTGTCCATTATGTGTATTGCGAAAGGCAGGTGTTATCAATTAGGCTGTGTGGACCTTTCCTTTTTTTTTAACTAATTCAAGACCACCTGCGTACTAAGCAGTGTTTTAATTCTCTTTGTTATAGAACTAAGCACGGGCCTCGGGGGGACCGATCGCATTTAAAACCAACAGTCTGGCTCAGTATGACTCACCGTGGTAGTCGCCTTGGCTGGGTGGGTTTGACAAAATCACCTTCATGCAACTGTAGGGGGTGTAGTCAGTGCGCTTGCCTTCCTTTCCAAACATGTGGCGGATGCTGTAGGCATATGCTTTATCAAACTGCAGAGCAAGACAAAGACGAGAGAGAAAGAGAGAGACAACGTGAGTCTGAGGGAGAGGACAGTAATGCGTGTGAGAAGAGTGTAGGAATAGTGGGGAGGTTGTGGGTGAAACGAAGACATTGTCGTACATCAAGTGGGTTGTGGCAGGGCGTTTTCCGCTATGAAATATAGAGCTATTAGCAGGGACCTGCTGTAGCGGTGTCGCCAAACCGCAGACAGCTGTGACTGGATTATGGATAATGTGGCTGCTCTCTTTCTCGCTCCCCTCCCCCATTTCTATTTCACTCTCTACACACAAATCTCATGTCTCTGAGGCATCACCATCAAACCAAATTAAAAAAATTAACACATGCAGAGGAAAGCCATTCTGTTAGAGCTGCTACCTCAAGCAGAAATAAAAATAACGGTGCAGAACGTTCACAGAGCGAAGAATTTTAATAACAACATTGTTGTATTCAAATATTAATGGTGACATATCCTGAAAATTTGACTTTTCGTATTTAAGTGCATCTACCAATCCAGAAAATGTGAAAAAGGACAACCCACTAACTTTGGAAAGCCCCCTGCTTTTGGTTTTAGAAAGCCTATTTCTGCAAGCATGTGAAAAAAATGAGCCGCTCAGATTTCACTCTCCCTCCCCGCCCCCCCCTTGACTAATTATAATATTACTGCCCCTCAATATGTACATTTCCACCCACAGCGCCGTCATTTTGTTTTTGCAAAAGATAACGGTGTACCAGTTCTGACGCCATGGCAAAAGTTTGAGAAAAGCATGCTAACTGTTCTGTCGTTGGCTGCACAGAACACTACTTAGAGTACCAGCCTCAGAGGAGACAAGAGAGCAGTGGATTTATTGATTTATTTACTGTATATTACGCTGCTGCCACACAGATCTAATATAAACTAGGGCTGTAATCAACCAAAGAAAATCTTGGTCGACTGAAGTCCAGAAACTTTCGACTAAAAATCGACTAAAAATGACGTTGTGGAGGGAAAAAAAACGTACATTACATTAATTAGATACGTACTGTGCTCAGTACTTGGTAGCCTTGTTGTCTGCCTAAATTAATTATAAATAAACATAAAAAACGTATAGGCTATTTGCAGTATATTAAATCGTTTTTGACCTAATTATTTTGCACTGAAATGAGTCTGACACACGAGTCTGTCGTCTCTGACAGCGGTGCATCACGTGCACCTGCGCAATATCATAGCCTGTGATTTCTGAAAACAGTACTATGTTGTCAACTAGTGATATCACAAGAACTTTTGAGGAATGTGCAACATAATTTAGAAAATTATTTTTGTCATATGTTATAAGTGTCAGACACTATCATTAGACATTAGAGCTCAGCTACGCGGCTGAGACACGAATAGACTTAACAATTCCTTCCGTGATATTATTTTTCCGTTTGGATGAGGGGCCGTTCATATGTCGCGCCTAAAAACGCGTGGAAAACGCTAGGCGCGATGCTTTCTTCCTTGTCAACAAAGCGCTCGGGCGCTTGCTCTCCGGAAGCGTCTGCCGTTTCATAGCAACCATCAGCTGCGCTCTAGCTCCAAGCCTATATGCGTCTCATGCATTGTTGCTTCTATTAGCGTCAAAATAATGGAGGCTTGACAAATCATAAAAGTTCAGAAAATCCTTGGACCACAATGATGAGCTGTTTCTGCTGAGGTTTCAATGTAACGGAAAAACGTGAGGAAGCTGATGAAGCGGAAAAAACGAGCGCGTCGCACCGCGTCGCTTCCATTATGCGCGCGCAAGACGCGCATCTACATTTGAAATAACGAACTTGATCGCGCAAAAGACGCTACATGTGAACGGCCCCAAAAGCCTACTTATCTGTCTCTCTTCTCCAGTGGGTTGGGCTAATCCAAAAAAGTGAAAACAATGGGGGTGTTCTGAAAACAGACTGTTGCCTGTGAAACAGGGGTGCTCTGAAAACACCCCCATTAGCAATTAGTGCTTTCCACCTGATGAAATGAGCGCGGCCAAACTGATGAAATGAGAGCGGCAAAAAATCGACCAATCAGAATTTTGGTCGAACCAGACCGTATCGACCAATTAATCGACTAATCGACTGGGACGTTACAGCCCTAATATAAACATGCAATTTCTTTCCCAGCTGTCTACCTGCACAGACATAACCCACTGTTTTTGTAACTTGTGTTTTTAAAATGAACTTGTGTGTGTATTTGACAGTTTAATTGCAATAAGACATGAAAGAGAACTTAGTTTAGAACTCACATGCTGTGTGACAATTGCTTTCTGTTCAGAAAACCCTATATCAGAAGTTTAAACTAACATGGGACATAATCAAAAGCAAACAGATGTTTTTTGCCAGTTCATCTGATGCAGGAGCTGTAAAGGAAAAGGGGGCGGGGAGCAGCAGCTCATTTGCATTTAAAGAGCCATACATGAAAACAGTGCGATTCTGCTTCCACTCAAAATGTGCATTTTCAAAATAATTTAATAAGCGATCTGTGGGGTATTTTGAGCTGAAACTTTACAGACGCATTCTGGGGACACCTGAGACTTATATTACATCTTGTAAAAAGTGGCATAATATTACTGACCCCTTTAACATTTAGAAATTTGGGATCTGTAATATTTGTGTGTTTTTGAAAGTCTCTAATGCTCAACAAGCCTGCACTTATTTGATCAAAAATGCAGTAAAAACTGTAAAATTGTGAAATATTGTTACAATAAATAAAAAAAAAAAAGTTTTTATTTTTATATATTTTAAAATAATGACACCTGATTAGGGATGCTCATATTGACCGTTTAACCGTTAACCGACCGTAAGAATTTTAACCGATTATTACTATCAGTTAAACGGTTTAAAAGGTTTTTTTTATATATAGTTTTTTTTTTTACGTTTGCTGCATGGTGAAAGAAAAATAATGCTGTATGTAATGCTGCGTTCCAGGCAGGTTTTTGAGCTCGTAAATCACGACTTCAAATCACGACTCACGACTTTGTAGCGTTCCAGGCAAGTCACCCCAAACTGCCTGAGCGCATTTATTATTATTACATTATTATTAATTTGTTTGCAACGTTATATTGTCCTAAAGGCTATTTTTTTTACTGTGTACCACTTGCATAAACACCGCACCCGTAGGTGCTGACGTAGTGGCTTCGCAGGCTGTGTCACGTCAGAACTCGTAACTGGGAGTACATCGATCTAGCACGAGTTCACGAGTGGGAAGTCACGGGTTTGACTGCCATTCCAGTGCACTTTCACGGGTAGAAGGTTGGAAAAACATGAGTAACGGGTTGCCTGGAATGCGGCATTAGTTATCTGTTTACTCACAGGCGCGTGTGGACACGTGCAGTGTGGCTGTGCAGACATACTACGCTTCACCTTCACTTAGTTAACTGATGTAGTATATGCAACACAATGGCAAGTGGCGATATTGGGTTATCAGAGAGTGAATCCGTGAGGGAACGTATTCAAATTCTGACAGGATTATTATAGTCTAGAAAGTGTGCAATAGGCGCTCCCCTTACAGTCACTGGAAAGCTGTCACTCATTTACTGTTTATCGCAATCCCACAAAGTTAATAAAAAGTAATAAAATAACCTTTACACTGCACAATTAATCTCTTATTTACATCATGTCTACACTTTCTTTGTTTTAATGAGAGAGTTCGCGGACGTGTTGAAATCAGCAGAACTGAAAACCGGCACTTTGGGTGGTGAGTGCGTTGTAATGTAGCCGCCTCCGATTGGTCAATACGACCATTAAATCAACAGATGTGTCTGTGATTGGCTATTGCTGAACGCTGTAAAAACACGCGTCTCCACATCATATGACAGTGGATGAGAACTCCCGAACCGCAA
The DNA here is from genome assembly GCF_049309525.1 of Garra rufa. Lineage (NCBI taxonomy): Eukaryota > Metazoa > Chordata > Actinopteri > Cypriniformes > Cyprinidae > Garra > Garra rufa. The sequence continues at coordinate 26,368,394 of NC_133362.1, read as the reverse complement.
ATTGAAAGGATTTTTGTGAAGGTGTTTTGTCGCGGATCTAACAGTTAACAGGTAGCGTTCCAGTCTATCCGTACAGCATGTTGACATGTTAAAAACTAGGTACACTGAGGTATAGGCTGGCCTGCTATACATGTTTATGTCCGACGGGAAGAACAAGACCGGTACCGTTCTTCAAAGCGCATAGAAGGATTCAGTGTGTTTTAGTTTTGTCATCTTAATTAGATAGTTATTAAATGTATATATATTTAGTGCAGGCCTATTTATTTTATTCTTTTTTATATATTTTATTCTGATTTTCTCTGTTCTCAGAAGCACTGCTGATGCGTGAAAATTTGAGTATATGTGAATAGTTTTTGTTGTTGCTCTGTATGCTGCTGTTTGCACGTTGAAATAAAACATTTGATTGTATTTTTTATATATCATCACAGATACTCGTGCATTCTATTTTAAACAAATTTATTCTAATTTTATCAGTTAACGGTTAATGTTCGAATAACGAGCAGCGGCTGTCGGTCAGGAAAATAAACTGAAATGAGCATCCCTACACCTGATCCTTGGTGTTTAAGGAAACCGTAATACTTTTTTTCAGAATGCTTTAATGAATATGCAATTCAAAAGAACAGCATTCATTTGAAACTGATATATTTTGTAACATTTAAAATGTCTTTACAGTCACCTTTGATCAACTGAATAAAACCCTCGCTGAAAAAAGTATTATTTCTTTAAAAAAAAAAAAAAAACTTTAGAACAGTTGTTCACACTATGTGTAAAAATCCATTAAAACTATATTTCCTGGTTTAAATTTGATTTTGAATCCTAATGTGGATCTTTTTGTTTGCGCGGGGCCTGGGTAGGACAAGAAAAATAAATAAATATATTAAAGTTGTCTCACGTGGCTATTATCATACAAATTAACAGTGACATGAAATCACCTTTGAGCATTACCGGGTCTTATTTGTGCTATGCGCAGCTGTTTCCGCGTGAGAGCTGCGGTGAACATCAACGTCCACCTTGAGAAATATGGCATATGCTTAGGAAACCATTACACTGTTTGCATTTGATGAGGGTCAATGCATTCAATCTCAGGCCTGAACTCAATACACCAATCATGTACACTCTGGTAACTATCCAAAAGGGGTAACCCAGTCTCCTGAGTTGGTTAGAGAGGGAGAGAAAGAGAGCAAAGGAGGGAGACAAAAAAGAGAGGAAGTAATAATTACCTGCAGCACGCAGATGCCATTACCAAAGTAATAAAACCTGTGAACTTGACAAGGTGACTATCTACAAGGCTGCAATTAAAAAGGCCATAAAATCAACTTACTCAATCACAAATTAATGACATGATGGGTCTATAGATTCAAGCAAGCCCTTCAGTTTTAATATCTTATCACTATTTCACAACTCTTTTTGTGATCTATTTTATCCAATTGAAATTCATTTTTTAACCTGCAAATTTTGTCCTGCTTGACTGAGATCCTATCCAGGTTTACATTTCAATCTCACGACAGCCTGAGCCATGCTTGATCTGCTCTGAATGTGAGCTCTAAATCTAATCTGCCTTTATGGAGCAGAAATTCCCCCCGTTTTCACTCAAAGTCAAATAGCAAATGACCTATTCATACCTTTTGAACTTTTCAAAATCAACGTGAATAGCAGTATGAAAACCACTTTAGTTAAATAATGTGATATGTTTTTGAATGAAACAGGATGTTGGAAAAATGTGTAGAGCGTGAAAAGATTTGAACAGCAAGAAGTGGTCATTACACTGTCAGCAAAAAAAAAAAAAAAAGTACCTTAAGGGGTACAATAGCGTGTCACTGGGGCAGTACTCTTAATGGGACTGTAACTTTAAACCTTTTAGGAGTAAATAAGGCACATAAATAAAAATTCTGGCTTAGTGACAAGCTGCTGTATACCAGAAGGTCCATTTTATGCACATTTTTTTTCTTAGAATGCGCATACCAAAATAGGGCTGAATGGGTGTTGCTAAAATAAATAATGCCTGAATAGCTATTTGACTATCGTTTACAGTTATCTTACTGCCTGCATTGCCTAAGCAATGTCAGCAAAAAAGGGAAGTCGTAAAGAAGGTGCATTATGAAAGTAAATGGGGTCAATTTTGATTTCACGCCGACTTTAAATGTTCACACACCGGAACACAGTGAGTACATTTTGTAATGTGGCAAAACAATCATCATATAGGGTCCCCCGGCTCACAGCACTCTGCCGCTGACTCCCACTTACAGTAAACGCTGTCAGGCAGCAACCCGCAGACAACTTGCTGCTGTTGGCTGCACCATCAGCTCATTAGAATGCAACTAATTACTGTATTAATGTCAACAGCCTCTCCCTTAATGTATGCAAATGCACATCTGAGCCATTTCACATCCGTTCCAAAGTAAACCTGGAGAAAAATCTGTACCGAAATAAACGGTGAGTTAATTTTCGTCATTTTCTGCAGATTATATAGAACAGGCACCTGGCGTGACCTGTTCCTCGCTGGTTTCAGGCTCGTCTCATTCCAGATGTTTTCTGGAAATTGACTGCTAGATTATTACACATGAAAGCTTCAGTGCTTCATAATGCTGTTCACTGAATGCAACAGGAAGGAGAATTTGAAATGCTTCTGTTGTGCATTTTCTTGCTAAATATTATTTGATTCCTCTGTGAAAACAACTTAAATTAAGCAAAATTATAAATATAAAATGTTAAGCTTTATTTTACTGTAAATATAAATCTATTTAATGTACACTACTGCTTAAAAGGATCAGTAAGACTTCAAATGTTTTGTAAAGACGTCTTTTATGCTCATCAAGACTGCATTTATTTGATCGAAAATACAGAAGAAAAAAAAACCAATAACACTGGAAAATGTTATTACAATATAAAACAATAGTTTTTATTTTAAAATACTTTAAAATATAATTTATTCCTGTGATGCAAAGCAGAATTTTCAAGTGTCACATGATCCATCAGAAATCATTCTAACATGTCTTTATTTCGGGATTATCAAAGTAAATTATAACTCACGTGCCCCAGTAAAAAGGGTCTAGCAACGCACCTGCCCTGAAGCGGCTTCATAGCTGCAGCCATGTTTGCACGTCTCATTTGATGTGGTTAATTACACAGAAGTTGAAGACTCATTCTCGCCCCCTACAGTGCAATTCCACTAGGTATACGTCATCTGCGCTAAAATATCAAGGTGAAAGTCATCATATCTTGCGTAGTTTAGACCCAGCTCCCAACCCAACTTTGAGAATAGATTAACGGCGATATTTTTTTAATCGCCCGATAAGAGTCTCACGTTAACGCAGCACGTTAACGCCAATAACGGCCCACCACTACTTTTTATTCATCAAAAAAATCCTGAAAAAAAAAGATCACAGGTTCCAAAAAAAATTTAAGCAATACTGTTTTCAGCATTGATAACTCAGTATGCTAGAATGATTTCTGAAGGATCATGTGACACTAAATACTTAAGTAATGATGCTGAAAAATTCAGCATTGATCACAGAAATAAATTAGATTTTTAATGTATATTAAAATAGAAGAAGGTATCAATATTTTACAATATAACATTTTTTCTGTATTTTTGATCAAATAAATGCAGCCTTGATGAGCATTAGAAACGTTTTTAAAATACATTAAAAATCTTACTGATCCTAAACTTTTGACCGGCAGTGTAAGTAAAACTGACACTATATGTAAACATTATATTATTATACAATATTTTGGTAAAAAAAGAAAAAGAAAAAAAAAGTTAACTAAAAAAACAAAGCAAAAAAAACTGTGGGTTTGTGCTCTAACACTATTTATTAGTTCTCTCACAACTCTACAAGACTGAAAGATCCTGGATATGGTCATAAAAGCACTGAGTTATTGCAGCCATTTTTCTACAGTCGACGGCACCTAAAATTGAACTGGCCAAACAAAAGGAGTTTAAGCACATTGCGACAAAAGGCTAGTAAAACTCGATTTAAGCGGCGACAGTCCACCCACTGTATTGAAGAGCTCAGGAGAGTGTTGAGTAGGTGATTATATTAGAAAAAAAGACTGTCTGGCAAAGCTGCTAAAACACAGCTGACTGAATTCATATTGTACCCCGTGGGAATACAGATAACATCATAAGAAACCGCTCTCTTTTTGTCAAAAGCACACAGACAGATGCAGGATCTTAGTATGACCGTCGGCAAGGCGTTTCTTTGTGACTGCAGTAAAAGTCCATGTTAAATTGATGCCATTGATGCCAAAGAGTGGCAAGAATGATAAAAGATACTGACTTGCTAATATGAGATAATCTGTGCAAATGTAAAGTGTGTCAGGGATGGCAACAGTGAAAAATGTACGTAAACCTATTGAAGTCCAAAATCACTGCTCAGGGTGATACAATCAGCATTTCATATCTCTGACAAAAGCCAAGGCTTTATATTCTTAAGGAATGGAGTGTGGAACCGAGTGAAAACCACTACAATTGTTCTGTAAAAGAAGGAACAGGAAGACAAAATGTGAGTTCAAAAGATGGATGTCTCGGTAGAAGCATTAAGCGCAAACCCAGATGAAAAGAGAGGTTGGCCACGGCTCTTTGCCTGTCTGTGGGGCCAGCTTTGAATCTCAATGACAACAACGGATGAATTGCCATATATATGCACACACTTGTGCTACACTTAAAGGGATAGTTTACCCAAAAATGTAATTTCTGTCATTAATTACTTACCCTTATGTCGTTCCGAACCCGTAAGACCTGTTCATCTTTGAAACACAAATTAAGATATTGTTGATGAAATACAAAAGCTTTCTGACCCTCCATAGACAGCAATGCAACTGACACGTTTAAGGCCCCAAAAAAGTAGTAAGGACATCGATAAAATAGTCCATGTAACATCAGTGGTTCAACCATAATGTTATGAAGCTACGAGAATACTTTGTGTGCAAAGAAAATAAAAATGACAACTTTATTCAATAACTTTTTCTCTTCTGTGTCAGTCTCTGCCATGCTGTTTAAGAGAGTACTACGATGCATGCGTTCTGATGTAGAATCTGAATGCACTATGCCTTGTTTACAAGCAGAAGATGCACCCTGTACATAAAACAGTTTTCGTAAGAGAGGATGACTTGCAATTTTTTCCCCAGCCTTACTTCTCTGAATCAGAATACACAGATGACAAACTAAGAGAGATGGTCGTTTACATCAGAATGCATACAACATAGTACTCTCGTGACTGACACGGAAGAGAAGAAATTGTTAAATAAAGATGTTGTTTTTAATTTCTTTGTGCAAAAAAAGTGTTCCTGTAGCTTCATAAAATTAAGGATGAACCACTGATGTCACATGGACTATTTTATCGATGTTCTCACTATCTTTCTTGGTCCTGCTGTCTAGGCAGAGCCAGAAAGCTCTGATTTCAAAAATATCTTAAAGAGCAGGTCACATGGGTTTTTGAAAAATATTTTTTTTACAGTCTGTAACGTAGCTATCCTTCCAATGTAAACAATCTGCAAAGTTGTTAATCAAAAAGTGCATTATACATAACTCAAAATCACCTTACCGAGTCATCATTTTAGAATATTCAGCCTGTTATCGATCTACGTTACTGGGTAACACATAAGCATAATCCCCGCCTACCCGCAAAATTTGAACAGTCTGACATGCCCACAAACACTTCCGCTAGTTAGTAGGGATGCAACGATACCATTTTTTCAAAACCGATCCGATACCAAAAAAACTGAGTATCGGCCGATACCGATACCAGACCGATATCAGTGGGGGTATTTTACCTTAAAAACTAAAGAATGTATACAATTCACTTTGTCATTAAGATTTATTTGTTTTAGGTAAAGAAAAAAAATACCATATCTGCTTGCACATTGTTGGATAAAAAAGGGTGAAAAAAGAGATACATGCATGAGTGTAATCAAATTCATAAATTCATATTAAGATTAATGTTTTAAAAATAACATTTTGAAAACAGAAATATTACAGATATAAATAACTGAACAGATCTGCCAGCAGATGGCGGCAAGACACTGATTTAATTACTGAATCATTTCATTCATTTGATTCGTTTGAACAGATGGTTCATTCGGGAATAAAGCAAGTGACTCTCTGTTTGAATGGGAAATTGAATCAATTCACTAGATTTGTTTAAAAACGCACATTCATTCATAAACGAAACACCGCTGTGTTTGAATGGAGATACGCAGCGGCTCAGTCGTGACTTGTTTCAGACTACTTGTTACGACGAAATAGAGCAAAATCAGGCAATAGTGTTATAGTCAGACAATGCAAGTCACTTAATAATAACTTCTTATTTATTTAACTGCTGTATTAAACAATCGCGAAGTCCTTGTGTTCTTTTGCATGATGCTTCTGAAGACGCTTGATTAAATTTGTGGTGTTGTAATTCGAAACACTACTTCCACCTCTTGAAACTTTGGCTTTGCAAATATTACAATTTGCAGAGCTACTAGATGCTGTATCAAGAGTAAAATATTTCCAAATCAGGGACATGTTTACCGCGCTGAGGTAGACTTTGCATGTGAAAGTTCCCTCTGAACTCGCCTGTCACATTCACGTCACATGTGATTGTGCAAGCAGCACAACGTATTTTAAATGTATTTTATTTTTAAGGCAATGTTTTAAAATAATTGTGTTCTTGTATGAATTATTATAGTTTTTACAGTAGACTATTATTTCTTGCTATTTATTCAATCAAACTCTGGTAACGTTATCGAATTTGGATCGGTCACGCATCACCGATATCCGATCCATTCAAAAAGCTTGGATCGGCGTCGATACCGATCCAGAGTATTGGATCGATGCAACCCTACTAGTTAGTGGGTTTACATCATGTTGAGAAAATGCTGTGTTCTGCAAAAGTTTGTTTTGTTCTCATTGCAGAAAGATTTCGATGTTCTCTAAACTTGGCTTTTATCTTCTTCGGCTTCTAATGTTCTTTATTTGGACTAACAAGCGTCTCTGAACCAGTACGATTGCTACATTTTGTATACATTTTCAAGTGAGTGGTCAAAATATCTATTTTTTGTGCTAATATGTGATGTATACCTAGTGCAGCTTTAGGTTTCCAGGTAAACCATGATATTACTGTCTTACTGAAACAGTACTGATAATTCGCTGTGAACCCACTACTTTCTTAAAGGAACACTCCAATTTTTGGAAATAGGCTCATTCTCTTCAAACTGAGGACATCAAAAACAACTGTGGACTTGGCAACAACAGGCTTGGCCAGCTGACTAATCAGCTGCTTTGAACAAACTGTTTCAAAATCACTGACAAATGACTATGTATAAATGTATATTCTGGGAAAATTGTTTTCTGACCTTAGATCCATTTAAATCTGTTGTAGGGGACTCCAATACAATATTAAGACACTTTTAAAAACAATATGACCTGCTCTTTAAAGGGGTCATCGGATGGCCATTTTCCACAAGTTAATTACATTTTTTAGGGTCTTAATGAGAGGTCTATAACACTTGTTCAAATTTCTCAATGGTAGTGTAAAAAAAAAAACACTCTTTTTACCTTGTCAAAATCAGCCCTTTTTAGAATGAGCTATTCTGTTGCATGTTCCTTTAAATGCTAATGAGCTCTGCTCACCCTGCTCCTCTCTGCCGTGGGATGACGAGCTGTAATGTCTACTTTAGCCGCATCTAGCTGCGAAACTTGCTAACTAGCACATTATTAAGAAAGGCCATTTGCAAAGATGCATAAAAAACCCTTATACTCACTTCCTCTGTGGGTCAAGCATAGATATGTAGATCGGGATCGGCGCTTTTCTATTCAAGAAAGAAAGTAACATTGAGTCTTCAGCGGCTCAGATGTCGGGAGTAAATGGCGACTGCTATGTTCATTATTACATCCAACAACAGAACACCTCAATCGCTCAATCTGAGAAATTCTGGTCTTCCCCTGCACCCAGGGGCGGAGTGGCAATCGGGACAACCGGGACCTTTCCCGGTCGGCCGGCCGAAGGATTTACACAGCAGACCACAAATTGAGCGGGCGAGAGGCGAACGTGACCGGCCTGAGCTTATTAGAATCACTGATGTTACTAAATTCTCCGCAAATCAGGCCCGGCTCCACACTACATAGCCAATCACAAAATTTGTGCAATATTTAGTTGAGCTCCATATTTTTTTCTTACTGGCCGCACCTGCAAACATTGTAATATTGTAAATAATTTTCACACTTTCAATATGCAGTGCTCGCGCTGTTTACTTTTACTTTCGATTTTGCGATAACGCGTACTCTGTGTAAAGGGAGCAGCACATTATAAATATTTGTCAGTGAGCACAAGATTGAGCAGCAAATCCTCCAGCCTGGTCTATTTTTTAGTCATCTCTCCTTACTTTTGACCCGTGACCAGTCAAATCTAAAGGTCACTGTACACTGAGTCCGATTTACGTATGCGTTTTTTTAGTTTTCTCATATTCGCCATCCTTTCCTATCAAAATGCTTATTATGGATGCGAAAAAACGCAGAAAATCAAACATGATCCGAATTTTTTTTATGACAGACGAAAGTTTCAGAGGCAGTGTCTAAACTTGATTAACATAACCTCACCTGTATTTATTTTTTTAACGTGCAAAAATCTCGGACGAAAATTTCGTACTGATGTGTGCAATGACATTAACTCCAGCAGCTCGTGTTGGATGCAGGGTTCCAAGTCCGCATTTTTAAACTGTTGCCATGGGTTGAGAGGGGAGAGGGGGGAGGGGGGATGGGGCTGGTGCGGTCAGAATTTTCCCAGTGGATTTTAGTGCCCCACTCCGCCCCTGCCTGCACCTGAGCCGACACAATGGCAATCGTATTCAGACTGTTTCAGCTTTGTGAGGGAGGGTCTAAGGTAAGGCGCTCATGTCAACCAACTATCGTGGGAGCGGCCTCTGTCATGTGTCTTCACAACGACAAGAAGCTGAGAATGACCTGATTTTAAAAAGGGGATATTACTTTCAAAGATAAAAAAAAAAAAACACTGGGTGGATTTTTAATCATTGTAGGGTGGTTGTGTACACAAACTGCCAACACACATTAATGTTCAAACAACATGTAAAAGTGAGTTTTGCATCCAATGACCCCTTTAATGTGTGTTCTGAAGATGAATGGTCTAACAGTCTTATGGTTTGGAACGACATTTTCATTTTTGGGTGAACTATTAAGATACACTGGACAATTAAAGAACACAACTGTATTTTTTTGCTGACTGATACAACGGTTGTGTGTCTAATTATACGTAATTTTATCTATGTTTTATTAAAACCATTTTTTTTTTTTACATTTAATAAATGTTTAAAAATACAATGTATCTATACTATGTATCTATCTATCTATGATCGCTCTATCTATATCGTTATAGATACTATAGACCAGGGGTCCCCAAACCTTTTTTCTGAGCGGGCCACATAATTTTCTTTAACGGGGGGGCCAGGTTGGTTTATAAAAGAAAATGCTATGGGCCGGACCTCCTCCTCCTCCTCCTCCTCCTCCTCCTCCTCCTCCTCCTCCTCCTACTACTACTACTACTACTACTACTACTACTACTACTACTACTACTACTACTACTACTACTACTACTACTACTACTACTATTATTATTATTATTATATGTTTTACCTGTATTTATTATACCTTTTAATGCTAGAATAGTTTATTTTTATGCACCAGACAGACAAATGATCATTTCTTTTCACAAGATATACAGGTGCTTCTCAGTAAATTAGAATATCATGGAAAAGTTCAGTAATTCAACTCAAATTGTGAAACTTGTGTATTAAATAAATTTAATGCACGCAGAGTGAAGTAGTTTAAGTCTTTGGTTCTTTTAATTGTGATGATTTGGCTCACATTTAACAAAGACCCACCAATTCACTATCTCAACAAATTAGAATATGGTGACATGCCAATCAGATTATCAACTCAAAACACCTGCAAAGGTTTCCTGAGCCGTCAAAATGGTCTCTCAGTTTGGTTCACTAGGCTACACAATTATGGGGAAGACTGCTGATCTGACAGTTGTCCAGAAGACAATCATTGACACTCTTCACAAGGAGGATAAGCCACAAACATTGATTGCCAAAGAAGCTGGCTGTTCACACAGTGCTGCATCCAAGCATGTTAACAAAAAGTTGAGTGGAAGAAAAAAGTGTGGAAGAAAAAGATGCACAATCAACCGAGAGAACCGCAGCCTTGACAGGCTTGTCAAGCAAAACTGATCCAAGAATTTGGGAGAACTTCACAAGGAATGGACTGATGCTGGGGTTAAGGCATCAAGAGCCACCACACACAGACATGTCAAGAAATTTGGCTACAGTTGTTGTATTCCTCTTGTTAAGCCACTCCTGAACCACAGACAACATCAGAGGCATCTGGGCTAAGGAGAAGAAGAAATGGACTTTTGCCCAATGGTCCAAAGTCTTCTTTTCAGATGAGAGCAAGTTTTGTATTTTATTTGGAAATCAAGGTCCTAGAGTCTGGAGGAAGGGTGGAGAAGCTCATAGCACAAGTTGCTTGAAGTCCAGTGTTAAGTTTCCACAGTCTGTGATGATTTGGGGTGCAATGTCATCTGCTGGTACTGGTCCACTGTGTTTTTTGAATCACATGTCAAAGTCTGCCTTCAGCATTTCCACAGACTTTTCAACTGGTTCTCAGCTGAAAAACTTTGGGTAGCTGGGAGATGAGTGAAGTCTTGCTTTTGCACTTGTCCCACAAGCAGTGCTAGTTTCACCTCAAATGCTATTGAGTCATTTTGTCATCGCTCTGATTTTTCTAGCTGGCTCACGCATCACCTGTTCGATTGCGATGAGACATTACGTTGAATGTACCATTCTGTTGGTGAATTTAACAAATAATTAGGCTATGTTAATAACTAAGGGAAATTTTAGTTTGAAAGCCAACCTTTATTATCAAATACCGACATGATACAAGTAAAACATATTTAAAATTAAATTTTCAAAATATGTCTCTGGCATTGTTCAGAGGGCCGGTCCAAATGTGGGGGCGGGCCACATTCAGCCCCCGGGCCTTAGTTTGGGGACCTCTGCTATAGACAGACAGACAGACTATATAAACAGTGACGTAATGGAATAACATCCTAACCAATAACCTCCAGTGTCTATATGCATAATGATGTCTGTTCACAGTTCCTGTCCTGCATGTTCCTCTGTTATCCACTAGTTTTTTTCCTATGTCAATTAGCACTGTTAAGCTATTGTGGCGCGTGTAGACTCGACTGAGTAAACAGCGTGAACCGTTAGGGGCCTGAGTGATTGAGAGGGTCTGGTTTTCTCCATACAGTGTGCAGGAGGAGCTGCAGGTCTCTTGGGGCCCCGGCGCTCTAATTAAACAGGCAGCTGCTACGGGGGGGCGTGGGGGATGTTTTAGACAGCCAGACCGGTAAACAACGCAGCCACTTTTGTCACCATCACAGATCCTTGTAGAGCAGTTACCTTTTTGACACTAGGAAGAGGAATCAAATTTTTTCCATAAATTATACTCCTCACTCTCCCTGAGGGAAACATTAAGAGACGGAGGTGAGGAAAAGAATGTGAGAACATAAAAAGGTACAGAGACAGGTTTGAGTAAGATTCTCATTATTCCTTGACAAAACACCTCGATGCCAAGCACAACCTGAGACAAAATGATACTTCTGGCCGCAGGATTCCTTATGTTTTACAATTACAATAAATAGGTTTACCTCGAAAACAACACAATCAAATGTTAGCAGGATAGAAAATAACCACAAGTGTTACAGCCAAAGAAATCTGTGGCTTTGGTATCATTCCCACATGCTGCAAATCCACAAGCTGTACTTTCTGGTGCTGAGGCTATTGGCGTAGAATAATAAAAAGGCATCATGGTTCAATTAAACAGAAATAGTGAGGTGCGAGATGCCCTTCTCCCCGCATCCATCCTTCAAGCCCCCTCAGCATGGGTGAATAAGCCAAACAGTGATTCATGCGCCTTAAAGGTTACTGGCAAAATGCTCAAACGTATTGTAATTACCTTTGTCTTTTCATGGAATATTTTGCATGCTAATGTTCTTTAAAAGAAGATTATTCACCCCATGCGAATGTTAAATGATTCAGTGCTGTGTAAAGACAAAAAGTGGCTACGACGTACTTTAGAAAGAGTTGAGATGACCCGCTATGTAATTATTCTAAATGCTACACGTCCTTAAAGCAACTCAGGGCTGGATTATTCACAGCAAAAGCTTTTTGTTATTGATTAAAGTCTATAATCAAAAGATCTCTGGAGACAAACAAAAACGTTAGAAGTTCCTCACTTTCGTCCTTCCTTTCTGAAGTTTGCTGAATAAAATACAAATACAAACTTGGTACTTGCTAATTAATGAGGGAATGAATATTTCAATTAGCTTACTTAACAATTAATTAAATAAATCCATATAATGAGGAACAGTTCTTTAATCATACTTAACAGGGAAGCTTTAAAACAAAAACGACTCCCTTAATTTATCCTAACCAGGATCAATGCGGTAAAGCTAAGAGAGATAAAAGATTTTTTCCACGTGAACCTGAGTTTCTGTCCTAACCAGCCACAGCAGGACATTTTGTCAAGTTTAGCTTTCATTTCTGTGGCACCACACAGGACAGACCCACCCACTGTGAAATCACATTGACAACTGGACCCAAGAATATATCTAGAGACCAGAATAATCACAGGAATTTGGGGCAGCGAACAACCGCCTAGTGACTACCCAGAATACCTGAGAAACCACTGAAATACACTAATAAACACTTAAAATACCCTAGAAACATAGCAATGCCCTGCTAACCATCCACAACTCTTACAACTTTGCAAAAGCCTGAGTTTTGCAACTGTAAAGGCCTGTTCACACCAAGATTAATGTTCACTGCCAAAATTCGGTGTGGTAAACATTTTAAATTTGAATCAACAGCTGTTAATGCAACTGTTCTGATGGAGACAAATATTCCTATGGCCATAATTCACCAGATTTTTTGTAGGGAGAGAGGGGTTTTAATATCTTTTCCATCGCACTGCGAAGACAGCTGGCCAGCCAATACGATTCACATTAAAACTATGATTATCTTTCCCAAATAACAGTGAATAGCAGTGGAAAAATCCAGATGTGGCTCTCTGAACTCTTGTATTTGGTGTTTGAAAACATGTAAAGACTTTCCTTTCTTGTGTCAGAGTGTCAAAAACTGAAAGCTGCCAAGTGCTTTGTGTATCAGAGTATTTCTGCTTTCATTTAAGTGCTACCTACTCTCAAAGAGTGAACATCATTCAGCCCATCTGCAATTAAAAATATATATATATATATATATGTATTAATTAGGGCTGTTTTTTTGACAAATTTCATGATTCGATTCTGATTCACATACGATTCGATATTTTATTAGTTTGGATATGTATCAGGTACAATACATGCCAAGTTTTCTCAAGGAAAAAAAAAATCTTGCAAAGTTGATCAAACACCCTGCATTTTGGAAGTTCAAACTCACGGGCACCATAGAAGTCCACAACATGGAGAGAAATCCTAAAATGCTTTCCTCAAAAACTATTTCTTTACGACCATGAACATCTTAGATGATAAACAGATACATTATCTGTAAATTTTTGTTCTGGAAGTGAACTGGTGTAAAATATACATAAGAGTTAGTTGTACTACATTACTATAATACTGAAAGTTAAAATGAACTGATTTGTATGCAAATGCTTAAATTACACTCAATGGAGTTTTTATAATAACAAAGTTACAATTAAAGCTGCAAGCAGCGATGAACGGGCCCTCGCACCCGGGCTCACCGCCGACCGGTGGCTTTAGTAAAAACAGCAAATGGTGGGTAGTATGCTTTTAATACAGTAAAAATAGGAGAAATATGTCAAAGTCACTTAAATGTGCCAAATTTCCTGCTGCCAGCTGGTGGCGCTATGCATATAACTGATTATTGGCATGTAGATGTGTTCAGGCCACCACTTTCATCAAACATATGAAGTTTGGTGCAGATTGACCTTGGTATGTTTGAGTTAGTGAAAGATATGATATATCCTGCTGCCAACAGGTGGCGCTATGATAATATCTGAATATTGGCCTTTAGGTGTCTTCAGGCCAGGACTCTTACCAAACCTGTGAAGTTTGAGGCAGATCGGACATTTTATGGCTGAGTTATAACAACTTCTATGTCCATGGCGAAACATCAAACTTTGTCAGGCCGCCACAGACACGCCCTTTAACGAAAACTCAAGATCTTCGCAATTTAACATGTTTAAGGCCTCTAGATCAGAATGACCAAATATAATGTTAATATCATTAAATCTCTAAGACGAGTTTGATACAAGTCATTTCCTGTTGCCAACAGGTGGCGCTGTGATTATAATAGAATGTTGGCCTTGAGATGTGTTCAGGCCAGGACTCTTATCGAATATGTGAAGTTTGAGGCAAATCGGACATTTTATGGCTGAGTTATAACAAGTTTTATATCCATGGCGAGACCTCGAAATTTGTCAGGCCGCCACGGACACGCCCTTCAACGAAAACTCAAGATCTTCGCAATGTAACATCGCTAAGGCCTTTATATTAGACTGACCGATTTTGGTGTTGATCTGTATAAATCTCTTGGAGGAGTTGGTTGTAGAGTACAGCATGACACTTCCTGTTGCCTGCAGGTGGCGCTATGACTATAACTGAATATGGGCATGTAGATGTCTTCAGGTCAGGAGTGTTATCACACATGTGAAGTTTGGGACAGATCGGACATTTTATTCCTAAGTTATAGCAACTTCCTTTTTCATGGCGAAACATCGAAATTTGTGAGGCCGCCACGGACACGCCCTCCGATGAAAACTCTAGATCTTCACAATTTAACGTCACAAAGGGCTTTAGATTAGACTCACCAAATTTGGTGTTGATCGGAATAAATCTCTAGGAGGAGTTCGTTCAAGTATGACACCTGAAAATGGCAAAAATGACACAAATTTTGCTGAGAAAATTAATAATAACCGACTTCCTGTTGGGTTTCGGATTTTATCTCAAGAGGCTTTTTTGTAGGTATTGGTGTGTTACATGTGTGTACCGATTTTTGTGCATGTACGATAATCACAGCAGAATGCGCACACCGCGGAACGTGTAAAGGTGGCGCTATTGAGCCATTTTGCCACACCCACTTCTGCAACCCATATCAGACGTCCATTTTCGCCAGGTCTGATGTGTGTGCAAAGTTTCGTTAGTTTTCGGGTATGTTTAGGCCCTCAAAAATGCGATTCATTCCGGATAAGAAGAATAATAATAATAATTAAAGCTGCGAGCAGCGATGAACGGGCCCTCGCACCCGGGCTCACCGCCGACCGGTGGCTTCAGGAAAACAGCAAACGGGGGGCAGTATGCTTTTAATACAGTAAATGTAGGAGAAATATGTCAAAGTCACTTAAATGTGCCAAACTTGCCGCTGCCAGCTGGTGGCGCTATGCCTATAACTGATTATTGGCATGTAGATGTGTTCAGGCCAGCACTATTATCAAACATATGAAGTTTGGTGCAGATTGACCTTGGTATGTTTGAGTTAGTGAAATATATGAGATATCCTGCTGCCAACAGGTGGCGCTATGATAATATCTGAATATTGGTCTTTAGGTGTCTTCAGGCCAGGACTCTTACCAAACCTGTGAATTTTGTGGCAGATCAGACATTTTCAGGCTAAGTTATAACCACTTCTATGTCTATGCAGAAACATCAAACTTTGTCAGGCCACCACGGACATGCCCTTTAATGAAAACTCAAGATCTTCACAATTTAACATCTCTAAGGCCTCAAGATCAGACTGACCAAATATAATGTTGATTTAACTAAATGCAATCAATGCAAGGACTTCAGATAAATGCCAACTGTGAACCAGTATGCTACAAATTGCCTATTTTCTGATGATGATGATAAGAACATGATTCATGATGATAGCAAAATGTTATTATTGCTTGCTTTACGTCCACCACTTCTGCTTAAATGTCATTGTTACCTATCTGTACAATTTTTGTGTGGATATTGCTTTGCTGGTGACTCCTGTTATAAGACATCACTCTTAAGTGCTACATAACTAAGAATCAATAAGGAAGACGGTGCCCAGTTGGCACATGCATTCACAGTAACCATCTGCTAGTTTTGATTTTAAGTTTACAGAATTGAAAGGGTTACACTTTAAAATCAACACACAGACACATACACACAAAATATAAAATGTTGCCATCCAGTTTCATTTGTTAAAATTAACTATATTAGTTAACATGACCAATAAATAAATAGCATTTATTAATGTTAATTAATATTAAGCTAAAAAAAGTATTCATATAAAGTTTATGTACTGTGAATTAACATGAACATGAACACAGTTCATGTGGGTGTACAGCAATACACAATAAAGTGCTCTATAAACGCTTCATTCTTTCAAAATATCTTTAAAAATCAAGTTGAGTATTTTAACGGGGTGATATATATATATATATATATATAACTGATCTTAAAATTATGGTTTTCAGATGTTTTGAAGAGATAACAGTAACGTTTGTTTTGTTGTCAAAGTCTGTCTTAATTTTTTATTATTATTATTTTATATTCAATAAATAACACTATGTAAATATTGTCTATCAATGAAGATAAATTGATCATGCTAAAAAGTTGTATTTTTAAATCTTTTGCTATGTGACTGAATAGGACAAGTTCATGGTACAGTTAAGTAAAAAATAAATAAAAAACAACAACTGCAAAATACGAACAATGAAAATATCAGACTCTCAAAGATCAGACATATTTATGTAATTACAATACATATGTGCATTTTTTGTTCAAAGATGGTCTGTAGAATGGCTCTCTACTCTGTCACCCTCTCTGCCTCTCACCCCTCCCCCCTGCAATAATGAGCTTCTCTGTGCCTGACTGAACGCACACACATACTGTAGAGACATTCACCAGAGTGACAGCAGGTTTCTGAGTTATTTTTTTAATTTTCTTTAATTCATTGAAGCTTGTATAAAATTTATATTTCCAGCACTTGCTCAGAATGATTAGATCTCTGTGTGAAAAAAGTTTTAAAGAGTTTGGATGCTGCACTTTAAAGATATAAAAAATTAGGGTTATGTTTTTTACTACATCTTTAAAAAATCACCACGTCAACACCGTTCGAGATATCCAAAATCCGCTCGCAATTTAACATCTTCAGAATCTTCTCTTCATGTTAAAAAAGTTTGGTGTGAACAGCTGGTTGTTCTTAGGAGTAGTGTGAATTTGTTTACAGCCTGATTTTTCAAAAAATCCACCTTCAAATCAAAATAGCCGGCTTTCTGTTGGTCTTAGCTAATGAGTTTGATTTAGAAAGTTGTCCAGATTGATGAGAGCAATATAAGTACAGAGTTTGGTGACTGTAGGAAAAACTAACCCCCCAACTTTTGTCAAAAGATGGCGCTATAGAGTGCCTGCTCCACGCCCATTTATGACCTTTTGCCAGTGTCTAACTATAATTAATATTGATGTGTGTGTTGAGTTTCATGAAATTCTAAGCATGTTATCTGCCTCGAAAAGACAGGAATGTAATTTTAAAGTTTGACACGTTGCCATGGCAACAGCATTTGATTTATCATCGACCCCTTTACATATTCTTTATCGGCCGTGTTTTGACATGATTTTGATGAAGTTTAAAGAAAATCGAGTAAAATTAAGAGGCTGATTTCAAAGCATTTTGAAAATGACACGTTTCCTGCTGCCAGTTGGTGGCGCTATAACTTTGACTCATAATAGTCACATTTATGGAATCGGCATCATACAAGGAACAAACTGGTGAAGTTCCATCAGAATCAGGCAATGTGTGCAACAGTTATTAGACACTTCCTGTTTCTCATTTCTCGCCATAACTTTGTCGCCTTGCCACGGCCAAACCGTTCGAGATATCAAAAATCTCCTCGCAATTTAGCGTCCCCAATGTCTTGAGATCATGCTGACCGAGTTTGGTGACAATCCCATGGAATTCCTGGGAGGAGTACGTTAAATTCCAGAGCATGCGCTTTTTAAACAGCCCTAAATATCTCACTTCCTGTTGCGTGGAGCCCATGACATAGAGTACAAAAGTTGTTCAGCTCGATGAGTTCTATATGTGTACCGAGTTTCATATCAATACGTGCAAGTATGTGTGCGCAGTACATCAAGTTTTCAAACTGTGTTCCAGGGGGCGCTGTAGAGGCCCTGAACCACACCCAGGTCCCAGCCTCTGTGGCGTCCGGACGACGGCAGATTCCAACGTGTGTGCAAATTTTCAAGAGTTTTTGAGTATGTTAAGGCCCCCAAAAGTGCCCCAATGGTTGAAAAAAAATAAAAATAAAAAAAAAAAAAAAAATTAAAGCTGCGAGCAGCGATGAACGGGCCCTCGCACCTGGGCTCACCGCCGACCGGTGGCTTCAGGAAATCAGCAAACGGTGGGCAGTATGCTTTTAATACAGTAAATATAGAAAAAAGTCATTAGTCATTTAAATGTGCCAAACTTGCCGCTGCCAGATGGTGGCGCTATGCTTGTAACTAATTATTGGCATGTAGATGTGTTCAGGCCAGCACTATTATCAAACATATGAAGTTTGGTGCAGATTGACCTTGGTATGTTTGAGTTAGTGAAAGATATGATATATCCTGCTGCTAACAAGTAAGAACAAGATTCATGATAACAAAATGTTATTATTGCTTGCTTTACGTCCACCACTTCTGCTGAAATGTCATCGTTACCTATCTGTACAATTTTTGTGTGGATATTGCTTTGCTGGTGACTCCTGTTATAAGACATCACTCTTAAGCGCTACATTACTAAGAATCAATAATGAAGACGGTGCCCACTTGGCACATGCATTCAAAGTAACCCTCTGCTAGTTTGGATTTAAAGTTTACAGAATTGAAAGGGTTAGACTTTAAAATCAACACACAGACACATACACACAAAATATAAAATGTTGCCATTCAGTTTTATTTGTTAGCATTAACTATATTAGTTAACATGACCAATAAATAAATAGCATTTATTAATGTTAATTAATATTAAGCTAAAAAAAAGTATTCATATATAGTTTATGTACTGTGAATTAGCATGAACATGAACACAGTTCATGTGGGTGTACAGCAATACACAATAAAGTGCTCTATAAACTCTTCATTCTTTCAAAATATCTTTAAAAATCAAGTTGAGTATTTTAACGGGGTGATATATATATATTTATAACTGATCTTAAAATTATGGTTTTCAGATGTTTTGAAGAGATAACAGTAAAGTTTGTTTTGTTGTCAAAGTTTGTCTTAATTTTTTATTATTATGATTTTATATTCAATAAATAACACTATGTAAATATTGTCTATCAATGAAGATAAATTGATCATGCTAAAAAGTTGTATTTTTTAAAATCTTTTGCTATGTGACTGAATAGGACAAGTTCATGGTACAGTTAAGTAAAAAATAAATAAAAAACAACAACTGCAAAAAATGAACAATGAAAGACTTAGTGACCCTTTATATTTTCTCAAAATATCAGACTCTCAAAGATCAGACATATTTATGTAATTACACTACATACAGTATGTGCATTTTGTTCAAAGATGGTCTGTAGGATGGCTCTCTACTCTGTCACCCTCTCTGCCTCTCACCCCTCCCCCCTGCAATAATGAGCTTCTCTGTGCCTGACTGAACGCACACACATACTGTAGAGACATTCACCAGAGTGACAGCAGGTTTCTGAGTTCTTTTTTAAATTTTCTTTAATTCATAGAAGCTTGTATACATTTTTTATTTCCAGCACTTGCTCAGAATGATTAGATCTCTGTGTGAAAAAAGTTTTAAAGAGTTTGGATGCTGCACTTTAAAGATATAAAAATATTTTTTACTATATCTTTAAAAAATCACCACGTCCACACCGTTCAAGATATCCAAAATCCGGTCGCAATTTAACATCTTCAGAATATTCTCTTCATGTTAAAAAAGTTTGGTGTGAACAGCTGGTTGTTCTTAGAAGTAGTGTGCATTTGTTTACAGCCTGATTTTTCCAAAAAT
The DNA here is from genome assembly GCF_049309525.1 of Garra rufa. NCBI lineage: Eukaryota > Metazoa > Chordata > Actinopteri > Cypriniformes > Cyprinidae > Garra > Garra rufa. The sequence continues at coordinate 26,348,333 of NC_133362.1, read as the reverse complement.
CCACATTCAAATCAAAATAGCCGGCTTCCTGTTGGTCTCAGCTAATGAGTTTGATTTAGAAAGTTGTCCAAATTGATGAGATTAATATATGTACAGAGTTTAGTGACTGTAGGAAAAACTAACCCCCCAACTTTTGTCAAAAGATGGCGCTATAGAGTGCCTGCTCCACGCCCATTTATGACCTTTTGCCAGTGTCTAACTATCATAAATATTGATGTGTGTGTTGAGTTTCATGAAATTCTAAGCATGTTATCTGCCTCGAAAAGACAGGAATCTAATTTTAAAGTTTGACATGTTGCCATGGCAACAGCATTCGATTTATCATCGACCCCTTTACATATTCTTATCGGCCGTGTTTTGACATGATTTTGATGAAGTTTAAAGAAAATCGAGTAAAATTAAGAGGCTGATATCAAAGCATTTTGAAAATGACACACTTCCTGCTGCCAGTTGGTGGCGCTATAACTTTGACTCATAATAGTCACATTTATGGAATCGGCATCATACAACGAACAAACTGGTGAAGTTTCATCAGAATCAGGCAATGTGGTCAACAGTTATTAGACACTTCCTGTTTCTCATTTCTCGCCATAACTTTGTCGCCTTGCCACGGCCAAACCGTTCGAGATATCAAAAATCTCCTCGCAATTTAGCGTCCCCAATGTCTTGAGATCATGCTGACCGAGTTTGGTGACAATCCCATGGAATTCCTGGGAGGAGTACGTTAAATTCCAGAGCATGCGCTTTTTAAACAGCCCTAAATATCTCACTTCCTGTCAGGTGGAGCCTATGACATAGAGTACAAAAGTTGTTTGGCTCAGTGAGATCTATATGTGTACCGAGTTTCATATCAATACATGCAAGTATGTGTGCGCAGTACATCAAGTTTTCAAACTGTGTTCCAGGGGGCGCTGTAGAGGCCCTGAACCACGCCCGGGTCCCAGCCTCTGTGGCGTCCTGATGGCCGCAGATTCCGACGTATGTGCAAATTTTCAAGAGTTTTTGAGTATGTTAAGGCCCCCAAAAGTGCCCGGAAGGTTGAAAAAAAAAAAAAAAAAAAAAAAAAAAAAAAAAAAAAAAAATAATAACCCTTAGAAGAACAATAGGGCCTTCGCCCTTTTGGGCTCGGGCCCTAACAAATAAGAATCCTTAGAAGAACAATAGGGCCTTCGCCCTTTTGGGCTCGGGCCCTAATTAAAGCTGCAAGCAGCGATGAACGGGCCCTCGCACCCGGGCTCACCGCCGACCGGTGGCTTTAGGAAAACAGCAAACGGTGGGCAGTATGCTTTTAATACAGTAAATATATGAGAAATATGTCATAAGTCATTTAAATGTGCCAAACTTCCCATTGGCAGCTGGTGGCGCTATGCCTATAAATGATTATTGGCATGTAGATGTGTTCAGGCCAGCACTATTATCAAACATATGAAGTTTGGTGCAGATTGACCTTGGTATGTTTGAGTTAGTGAAAGATATGATATATCCTGGTGTCAACAGGTGGCGCTATGATAATATCTGAATATTGGCCTTTAGGTGTCTTCAGGCCAGGACTCTTACCAAACCTCTGAAGTTTGAGGCAGATCAGACATTTTATGGCTGAGTTATTACACCTATGTCCATGGCAAAACAACAAACTTTGTCAGGCCGCCACGGACACGCCCTTTACTGAAACTCAAGATCTTCACAATTTAACATCTCTAAGGCCTCTAGATCAGACTGACCAAATATAATGTTGATTTCATTAAATGTCTAGGAGGAGTTTGCTATAAACCTAATCCCCTGCAAGGACTTCAGATAATGCCAACTGTGAACCAAATGTGAACATTTTCCCTATATTCTGATGATGATGATGATAAGAACATGTAATTCATGATGATAACAAAATGTTATTATTGCTTGCATTACATTCACCACTTCTGCTTAAATCGTTACCTATCTGTACAATTTGTCTGTGGATATTGCTTTGCTGGTGACTCCTGTTATAAGACATCACTCTTAAGCGCTACATAACTAAGAATCAATAAGGAAAACGGTGCACAGTTGGCAAATGCATTCACAGTAACCCTCTGCTAGTTTGGATTTTAAGTTTACTGAATTGAAAGGGTTACACTTTAAAATCAACACAGAGACACATACACACAATATATAAAATGTTGCCATCCAGTTTCATTTGTTAACATTAACTATATTAGTTAACATGAACAATAATTAAATAGCATTTATTAATGTTAATTAATATTAAGCTAAAAAAAAGTATTCATATATTGTTTAAAGGTAAATTAGTATCTTTTAGTTTATGTACTGTGAATTAACATGAACATGAACACAGTTCATGTGGGTGTACAGCAATACACAATAAAGTGCTCTATATACGCTTAATTCTTTCAAAATATCTTTAAAAATCAAGTTGAGTGTTTTAATGGGGCGATATATATATAACTGATCTTAAAATGATGGTTTTCGGATGTTTTGAACAGATAACAGCAAAGTTTGTTTTGTTGTCAAAGTTTGTCTTGAAATTTTTAATTATTATAATTTTATATTCAATAAATAACACTATGAAAATATTGTCTACAATGAAGATAAATCACTCATGCTTAAAAGTTGTATTTTTCTTAATCTTTTGCTATGTGACTGAATAGGACAAGTTCATGGTACAGTTCAGTAAAAATAAATAAAAAACAACAACTGCAAAATACAAACAATGAAAGATTTAATGACCCTTTATATTTTCTCAAAATATCAGACATATTTATGTCGATTACGCTACAGCAATGTGCATCTTCCTCAAAGATGGTCTTAAGCAAAACAGCATGTTCCACTGGTCTCTCTCCCTTACACCCCTCCCCCCTTCAGTCACTCTTCAGTGACTCAATGGTGACTGAACACAGACAGGCACAGGCAGAGTGACAGCAGGTTTCTAATTTCTTTTTTTAATTTTCTTTAATTCATTGAAGCTTGTAGAAAATTTATATTAACAGCACTTGCTCAGAATGATTAGATCTCTGTGTGAAAAAAGTTGTAAAGAGTTTGGATGCTGCACTTTAAAGATATAAAAAAAATGACGGTTATGTTTTTTACTACATCTTTAAAAAATCACCACGTCAACACCGTTCAAGATATCCAATATCCGCTCGCAATTTAACATCTTCAGAATCTTCTCTTCATGTTAAAAAAGTTTGGTGTGAATAGCTGGTTGTTCTTAGAAGAAGTGTGAATTTGTTTACAGCCTGATTTGTCCAAAAAAACACATTCAAATGGAAATATCCGGCTTCCTGTTGGTCTTAGCTAATGAGTTTAATTTAGAAAGTTGTCCAGATTGATGAGAACAATATATGAACAGAGTTTGGTGACTGTAGGAAAAACTAACCCCCCAACTTTTGTCAAAAGATGGCGCTATAGAGTGCCTGCTCCACGCCCATTTATGACCTTTTGCCAGTGTCTAACTATCATTAATATTGATGTGTGTGTTGAGTTTCATGAAATTCTTAGCATTTTATCTGCCTCGAAAAGACAGGAATCTAATTTTAAAGTTTGACACGTTGCCATGGCAACAGTATTTGATTTATCATCGACCCCTTTACATATTCTTATCGGCCGTGTTTTGACATGATTTTGATGAAGTTTAAAGAAAATCAAGTAAAATTAAGAGGCTGATTTCAAAGCATTTTGAAAATGACACGCTTCCTGCTGCCAGTTGGTGGCGCTATAACTTTGACTCATAATAGTCACATTTATGGAATCGGCATCATACAACGAACAATCTGGTGAAGTTTCATCAGAATCCGGCAATGTGTGCAACAGTTATTAGACACTTCCTGTTTCTCATTTCTCGCCATAACTTTGTCGCCTTGCCACGGCCAAACCGTTCGAGATATCAAAAATCCCCTCGCAATTTAGCGTCCCCAATGTCTTGAGATCATGCTGACCGAGTTTGGTGACAATCGTATGGAAATCCTGGGAGGAGTACGTTAAATTCCAGAGCATGCGCTTTTTACACAGCCCTAAATATCTCACTTCCTGTTGCGTTGAGAAAATGACATAGAGTACAAAAGTTGTTCAGCTCAATGAGTTCTATATGTGTACCGAGTTTCATATGTGTACGTTCAAGTATGTGTGCTATATGGCCCTCAAAATTCCAGGGGGCGCTGTAGAGTCCCCTTGCCACGCCCCGGTACCAGCCTCTGTGACGTCCTGATGGCCGCAGATTCCGACATGTGTGCAAATTTTCAAGAGTTTTTGAGTATGTTAAGACCCCCTTAAGTGCCCGGAAGGTTAACAAAAAATAAAAAAAAAAAAAAAAATAAGAATCCTTAGAAGAACAATAGGGCCTTCGCCCTTTTGGGCTCGGGCCCTAATAATAATAATAATAAACGGAGCAGATTCAATAGGGTCCTCACACCATCGGTGCTCGGGCCCTAATTACATAATTATACATTTACTCCAATTTGTTTTTTTAAAATATAAACATTTAAATGGTGGCTGTCATCAAACCTGACAAATTTATTCAAACATGAACTGAAAACTGAAGAACAGTAAAAATTAAAGCTGCAAGCAGCGATGAACGGGCCCTCGCACCCGGGCTCACCGCTGACCGGTGGCTTTAGGAAAACAGCAAATGGTGGGTAGTATGCTTTTAATACAGTAAAAATAGGAGAAATATGTCAAAGTCACTTAAATGTGCCAAATATCTTGCTGCCAGCTGGTGGCGCTATGCATATAACTGATTATTGGCATGTAGATGTGTTCAGGCCACCACTTTCATCAAACATATGAAGTTTGGTGCAGATTGACCTTGGTATGTTTGAGTTAGTGAAAGATATGATATATCCTGCTGCCAACAGGTGGCGCTATGATAATATCTGAATTTTGGCCTTTAGGTGTCTTCAGGCCAGGACTCTTACCAAACCTGTGAAGTTTGAGGCAGATCGGACATTTTATGGCTGAGTTATAACAACTTCTATGTCCATGGCGAAACATCAAACTTTGTCAGGCCGCCACAGACACGCCCTTTAACGAAAACTCAAGATCTTCGCAATTTAACATCTTTAAGGCCTCTAGATCAGAATGACCAAATATAATGCTAATATCATTAAATCTCTAAGAGGAGTTTGATACAAGTCATTTCCTGTTGCCAACAGGTGGCGCTGTGATTATAATAGAATGTTGGCCTTGAGATGTGTTCAGGCCAGGACTCTTATCGAATATGTGAAGTTTGAGGCAAATCAGACATTTTATGGCTGAATTATAACAAGTTTTATATCCATGGCGAGACCTCGAAATTTGTCAGGCCGCCACGGACACGCCCTTTACCGAAAACTCAAGATCTTTACAATTTAACATCGCTAAGGCCTTTATATTAGACTGACCGATTTTGGAGTTGATCTGTATAAATCTCTAGGAGGAGTTTGTTGTAGAGTACAGCATGACACTTCCTGTTGCCTGCAGGTGGCGCTATGACTATAACTGAATATGGGCATGTAGATGTCTTCAGGTCAGGAGTGTTATCACACATGTGAAGTTTGGGACAGATCGGACATTTTATGCCTAAGTTATAGCAACTTCCTTTTTCATGGCGAAACATCGAAATTTGCGAGGCCGCCACGGACACGCCCTCCTATGAAAACTCTAGATCTTCACAATTTAACGTCACAAAGGGCTTTAGATTAGACTCACCAAATTTGGTGTTGATCGGAATAAATCTCTAGGAGGAGTTCGTTCAAGTATGACACCTGAAAATGGCAAAAATGACACAAATTTTGCTGAGAAAATTAATAATAACCGACTTCCTGTTGGGTTTCGGATTTTATCTCAAGAGGCTTTTTTGTAGGTATTGGTGTGTTACATGTGTGTACCGATATTTGTGCATGTACGATAATCACAGCTGAATGCGCACACCGCGGAACGTGTAAAGGTGGCGCTATTGAGCCATTTTGCCACACCCACTTCTGCAACCCATATCAGACGTCCATTTTCGCCAGGTCTGATGTGTGTGCAAAGTTTCGTTAGTTTTCGGGTATGTTTAGGCCCTCAAAAATGCGATTCATTCCGGATAAGAATAATAATAATAATAATAATAATAATTAAAGCTGCAAGCAGCGATGAACGGGCCCTCGCACATGGGCTCACCGCCGACCGGTGGCTTTAGGAACACAGCAAATGGTGGGTAGAATGCTTTTAATACAGTAAAAATAGGAGAAATATGTCAAAGTCACTTAAATGTGCCAAATTTCCTGCTGCCAGCTGGTGGCGCTATGCCTATAACTGATTATTGACATGTAGATGTGTTCAGGCCACCACTTTCATCAAACATATGAAGTTTGGTGCAGATTGACCTTGGTATGTTTGAGTTAGTGAAAGATATGATATATCCTGCTGCCAACAGGTGGCGCTATGATAATATCTGAATATTGGTCTTTAGATGTCTTCAGGCCAGGACTCTCACCAAACCTGTGAAGTTTGAGGCAGATCGGACATTTTATGGCTGAGTTATAACAACTTCTATGTCCATGGCGAAACATCAAACTTTGTCATGCAGCCACAGACACGCCCTTTAACGAAAACTCAAGATCTTCGCAATTTAACATCTTTAAGGCCTCTAGATCAGACTGACCAAATATAATGTTGATATCATTAAATCTCTAGGAGGAGTTTGATACAAGTCATTTCCTGTTGCCAACAGGTGGCGCTGTGATTATAATAGAATATTGGCCTTCAGATTGGTTCAGGCCAGGACTCTTATCGAACATGTGAAGTTTGAGGCAAATCGGACATTTTATGGCTGAGTTATAACAAGTTTTATATCCATGGCGAGACGTCGAAATTTGTCAGGCCGCCACGGACACGCCCTTCAACGAAAACTCAAGATCTTCACAATTTAACATCACTAAAGCCTTTATATTAGACTGACCGATTTTTGTGTTGATCTGTATAAATCTCTAGGAGGAGTTGGTTGTAGAGTACAGCATGTCACTTCCTGTTGCCTGCAGGTGGCGCTATGACTATAACTGAATATGGGCATGTAGATGTCATCAGGTCAGGAGTGTTATCACACATGTGAAGTTTGGGGCAGATCGGACATTTTATGCCTGAGTTATAGCAACTTCCTTTTTCATGGCGAAACATCGAAATTTGCCAGGCCGCCACAGACACGCCCTCCGATGAAAACTCTAGATCTTCGCAATTTAACGTCACAAAGGGCTTTAGATTAGACTCACCAAATTTGCCGTTGATCCGTATAAATCTCTAGGAGGAGTTCGTTCATGTATGACGCCTGAAAATGGCAAAAATGACACAAATTTTGCTGAGAAAATTAATAATAACTGACTTCCTGTTGGGTTTCGGATGTTATCCCAAGAGGCTTTTTTGTAGGTATTGGTGAGTTACATGTGTGTACCGATTTTCGTGCATGTATGTGAATCACAGCTGAAAGCGCACACCGCGGAACGTGTAAAGGTGGCGCTATCGAGCCATTTTGCCACACCCATCTCTGAAACCCATATCAGACGTACATTTTCGCCAGGTTTGATGTGTGTGCAAAGTTTCATGAGTTTTCGGGTATGTTTAGGGCCTCAAAAATGCGATTCATTCCGGAGAAGAAGAATAATAATAAGAAACGGAGCAGATCCAATAGGGTCCTCACACCATCGGTGCTCGGGCCCTAATAATAAACGGAGCAGATTCAATAGGGTCCTCACACCATCGGTGCTCGGGCCCTAAATATAATGAATATGTTATGGTGCATTTTTCTAGCCGACTAATGCGTTTATGGTCACCGAATATTATTTTTCTGAGGTAAATGTGGCATTACACAACATTGTTTATTAGCTGTTATGCTGACATCTTTCTGCGGTTGAAACACTGAGCGATTGCATGACACAGGATACAGATTTTGGTAAGTTGTACTTTTTCTTTTAACAAACCATCAGATGTTCATTCATGTTTCTTTCATGTTGGATCTGGTATTAAAGTGAGGAGATGATAAGGTCATGTGAGCTTCACGCTGCTGCTTCTCCGTCACTCAACATTATTTTTTTTATACTGTAATAAAACGATCAGAATTTGAAATCTAAGACTGTGTTTCATATCAAAAGTAAGCAAAACTTAATGCGATTTGTTAGACAGGAGGGAAGTGTAGAACATTGATTTATTAGGGAGTTAATAGGAAACACTAATTTCTTGAGTCAGGACTACACTGGTGTGTTTTTGTATCAAAATACTGGTGTTTAAAGTCCAGTGTCCACAAAAAATAAGATGAAAAATCGAGAATCGTGATTAAAAATCAAATTTTAATCAAACTGTGACCTCATGAATCTATAAGAATCAAATTGTGAGATACCGAAAGATTTTCAACCCTAATAGACGAATAGATTCTTGGGAATTAAGAACTGACATTGTTTCATAAAAATGAGAATCGTTTAAAAGCGAGAAAACGAAAACCGTCCTGAATTTTTATGCTACACATCTGTGTTGTGGTGAAGAGACATTAAATATGAAAAATCTGGTTTATATACACACATTATAAACCAGTAAAGCCAAATTAAAGCATCCAGACTCTCCCTTATGGCTGAACAATAGAATCTCTCATGCTCAAGAATTCTCCCTCGATAGTGGAGAGCGGAGTGGTATGTGAGAGTGTAATGAGCGTCACCCCGGCACACCTTACATTGTGCTCACTCAATCAAAATGAGTGTTAACAGCAACCATTTAGCCAGAGAGGAGCATAGAAGGCCATAGCTGCTGCCCTCAGCCGTTCCTGGCCCTCTGCATGAATCAGACACCAAACAAAGTCCATGCCACGGATATGTAGCAGGTGCCATCAGGGTCCCACGCTTCACGCAGCAATCAGACGGATCAGCCTCGGGGTAAACAGTAATTTATTCATCCAAAAATCAATGACTCGTGACAATATTTTGCATGTAAACCATTTGGGTGCTGCATACAGAACGCTGTCAGGTGAACACGCAGTTGCTTGTACTATAATTATCATCATCATTATTTATTAGGATTATTGCTGTTGCTTCACTGTCAACTATAGAGCAACACAACTTACTGCAGATGAATAACCTTGGACAAAAGGAGCAAAAAATGAGGCAAAAAAAGAAGTGGATTTTATCAAAACAGCTGAGTGCTTTTTTACTCATCAGGGTGCATAAAAGCTGAACTGCATGTATAATGCACAGCTATCGTTAACAAGAAGCGTATCTGAACATTAGGTGCTAAGTGGCGGTATCCCGTCATGCATGCCAAAGCAGAAAGGAACAGAAAGCTGTGAAAGACGAAACAACACTGAACCAATTCCTTCATAAAGAAACGCATAAATTATTCCTCAGGATATTATCTGCGGCCACCCACACCCACTACCGAATCAAAACAAGCGGTCCAGACTGAGATGTTAGCACGGTTGTTTATTTGCCAGTGAAAGTGGAATGCTAATGGGGGCTTTGTGCCGTCTGATATCCTTGACACCTCGCATACATCACTCACATAGCTGCGACCTGCATCCCACCGACTCCACCATCCGCTGGTTTGTAAGGAAGGCTGTGTTCGCTGTGAGTGGGTGGACTGAGTTCCACCTGAGAGGGCAGACTGAGGGGGACGCAGCCACCCTGGAAATGGGGCACTTTTGCGAGTGGCGGTGCGTGACCACCAGAGAATGTGTTTGTCTGGATGTGTTCTTTTATTTATTTATTTTGTTCACCTCCTGACTTCTTCCAGAGGAATGGTTGGCGGCTAAGAGAAGGAATATTTGTAAATGGACACCCTCTGACTGCTTTTGAGTCTGTGAAAGTGGCTTAGCAGTAGTCAAAGCAAAAGCACCTCTTTGAACTCAAGCATGTTCGGTGCTGGGAGTGCAGCAAGGCAAATGCTGGGCGCTTAAGAGAACTGCTTCAACTTTTGGAAGAGGTTTTTACTAACACAAGGAATGTTTCTAAAAAGATTTGCACCATTACGGTCATAGAAATTACAGTAATACTGTAATGATAAAATTCTAAAACAATGTGTCATAATAAAAATCGACTAAAACACACATAAAAAAAATCAATTGAAATTTAAGCATCACAAAATTACAATATACGGCAGACAAAAATAATATTTATTTGGTAGGGCTGGTGAAAAAAAAAAAAAAGTTGATATCTTAATTTTAATCGATTCTCATTTTCACCAAACAATATTGATTTTTAAATCCCAATAATTGATTAGTCTAGCCGATTTTCAGTTAATGACCTGATCATTGTAGTGCACGTCCCATCCAATAAATCGCAATAAGCTTTGTGCTGTTACTTTTGATATGAAACAAACTGTCCATTTTATGACAATATTCAAACAATAAATGCCTTTTTGGCTCCGTCTAATGTGGAGTGACAGATTGCTGTAGAGCCAGCACAAAATAAGCATGAATAAACAGCTACGAGAATACTGTGCGCAAAGAAAACATAAATACAGGGTTCGTACAGATACTGTAAAATGAAATTCCAGGACTTTCAAGGACTTTGAGCACTACTTTTTTGATTTTAAGCACTTCAATCAGAGATCTCACTTTTAACTTTTTTAGTTTTAGTTCTTAAGGGATTTGTATTTGTATATACTTTCTTGATTTTTTCTTTGTTTTGGTTTTATAACTGTACTTCCTTAATGGTTTGATGTTTTCCACTGCTTAATAAAAAAATCCACAATCCGCACAGTTCCGATCTGATGCAAAAGATTTGCAAACCCGCTCCAAAGTTGCGATTTAAATCAAATTATCCGCGATCCGTGCTGAAATCCCAATTCAAATAATGATCGCGAATCATCAACTGCTCCGCAGTTCTGACCTAAATCAAATGAACATCCACAGATATGCTAAAAGAAAGAATACATATCCTGTCTCAATCTGTGTTTCAACCACAAATACGTCAATATAACAGCTTGTAAACAATGTCACGTAACATCACATTTACCTCAGAAAAAAAAACATATTGGGTGACAGCATTAGTTGAGAGAATTGTTTTTCCTTGAAAACATTAGGCATGTACTGTACCTGATATATATATTCAAAATAATCAATATCGAACCGGAAATCGAATCGCAAGCTTGCGAGTCAGAATCAAATTGTCAAATCTGTGTCAAAACCCAGCCCTATTGAACAGTGTTATTGAACACTTTAATTAAGCGTTACATGACAAGGCAAATCTAAAATGTAGAAACAGTAGAAATGCAATTAAAATATCTATATATATAGACAATATGGTAACAATATATTGTGTATACTGATTTAAAACAAATTAAAACTTCTTTTTTTTTTAAAGAAGTCTTATTCTCACCAAGCTTTTTAAAATAAAATATCCTGACCCCAAACTTGACTGCGGTATTGTAAATGTTAGATAATATAGATTCAAATTACTTCTATATGTTCATTAATTTTTCAAACAACTTCTGTGTAGGGACACAGAGATGCTGGATCCTATCCCATCAACTCAGGCCGCAGGCAGGGAAACACCCTGGATGGATGGCCGGTCCATTACAGGGTTAAACTACTTTGGCATGCCCATCCAAATTTACTCATTCATTTCCATGCTCACTATATCTGTACTTGAATTTTGCTGCGGGGAACATGTTAAGAGCAAGGACAAAAACAAAGAACAGGGCACACAGGATATGAATATTAGATTTTTTCCGCTCGACTGTGCACAGAAGTTTCAGATGGTCTTGTGCCGCAGCATTTCTAATATAACCAAATTGGCCTGGATTTTGATTTTCTGAAGGCCGGCCACTGCTAACCATTCTTGTCCTGCGAGTCCTATTTTAAGCTACTGCTGTAGAGGCAAGTGTGGAAGCGAAGCAGCAAGAACAGGGATAGCGCTTGAATACACAGCTCCAGGGCATTATATCACAAGAAAATGTAATTGCTTTGCACAGGGGCACTGGTCTTTACATGTAGGGTGGCATGTGTCCGCTGACTTTATCTACATACTTGAATAGGACCAAAAGGGGGTGTGTAGAGGGCAGTGAAAAAAAAAGTGTGTCTAATGAATTTTCACAGTATATATATGCAACAGAGTGCAAGAGTAGGGTTTCAGAATCAAAAACCATGATCATTCTCTCCAGAAGGGAATTGATTTTTAACATTAACTTAAAGACTTATCTCTGAGGTTATCGATCAGTGGCATATGCTTTTGTTGAAGCCATCAGTTTACATTATTTCAACTTTTTAAATAATCATGTTTAAACAGATAGTTCACTGAAAAATTCTGTCATTAATTACTGACCTCCATGTTGTCCCAAACCCGTAAGACCTTTGTTCATCTTCAGAACACAAATGAAGGTATTTTTGATGAAATATGAGAGCTTTCTGACCCTGTATAGACAGCAACACAACTGACACTACACACACCGAAATCCGATCTAAGTCAAATGTTTCACAAACCTCCCTGAAGTCCTGATGTAAATCAAATGATTTGTGATATGCGATTTGAAGTCCTGATCTGAATCAAATGATTCACGATATGCAATCTAACTGAAGTGCTTCGAAACAGTGAATCATTTTTGCGACGCATTGTTTTAACTAATTCTGAGTTTCGAAAAGCTCCATTTCACCCACTATACATGCTTTTTAAAATTAAAAGTGGTTTCAATATTCGAAAATGAAAAGCTCTTTTAATTTGATTTGGTTTTTGCTAGCGAATCTTGATACGAATAATTGAAGTCACAAGTTTGACTGAATCGTAGGGGTTCAGCGTAAATGACTCACTCAATTGATTCGGTATATCTTTTCCTCTTTTCGCATCTTCAGCCATGTTTACACGAAACTGTCAGTTCTACTACTGGCTTGCCTCGCTAGTTTTACAACATTAACTTAAATAAGAGGGAAAAAAATCATGTTTTTTTTAAATGTTGAATTTTGTGTGGAAAAAACAGATATCATCATCTGATATCTAACAATTCAAGCACTTTTCAAGTACCTCTTTAGAAATATTGCTGTTTTCAAGAGTTTTCTAGGCCTTAAATTTGAAAACATCTAATTCAAGTACTTCAAGCACTTTAAACACCTTGTTTGAACCCTGAAAATAACTTTATTCAACAATTTATTCTCTGCTGTGTCAGTTTTTGTGTTGCGTTGCTGTCTATGCAGGGTCAGAAAGCTCTCAGACTACCAAAAATATCTTAATTTGTGTTTGGAACGACATGAGGGCGATTAATTAACGATGAAATTTTCATTTTTGGACAAACTAACCCTTAAACAGCAAAATTCAGGTAAAAAAAAAAACACAACTACCCATGATTCTATTCAAAATCCTAATCAGAGAACATCTACAAGCAATTTGAGCCGAAACAGTTTTGCAATGTCTTGTAATCCCTATGGGGAAACACTTTCAGAACAAAGGCTGTTAAAAAGTGGACTGGCACTTTTATTAAGATCAAACTTATTCCTGCTACTTTCTAAAGATTTTCTTTGGTGATGATATGAACACTTAAAAAAATAAGTCATTTTCTATAAATGCCAAATGTCACCATCATTTGTTGAACATAATCTTACCATTTAAGAATGTCAGTCTAGATTATTAAATTCCAGCTATTTGTGGTTATTTTCCACTTTGCTTTGCAGAAGTGCTTGGTAATACATTTCCCATTTCCCTTCTTGTCTGTCCTCTCGATCTTCTTTTATTGCTTTTTCGAAGTAAACTGACATCTTATTTCCTCCAAAATACAAAAATCACCGCTCTGTAGAAAATGACCCAAATTTTTCACTTGTTTTGCTTTACAATAAAGTCACAGAATATTGCCCGCCATTCATCCGTGCCCATGTGAATGCAGAAATCGACAGATCCATTGTGTGGCTTATTCATTTTAGATTACTTCAAATGCTGATATTCACCTCAAGTGTAGACAAATCAAAAACTACCATGTTATTGCTAGTACCGTATTGTTACTTCGAGTACAGCTAGTACATGCTGTGCTGTCCTTCACTCACGGTGTACCTCCCCATGAATAATGCATTCATCAGAACATTTCAAGGTATTTGTTTGCATACACTGTGGTGGTACAATTGAATCATGTTGCCTCAAACCAGAAATTAACAGAATATTAACTGCTAACAGTATAGATGATTTATAGTATGATTTGTATAAATCACATTATAACAAAATGCTGTCCTGCACCAGTCATGAATACTTTACATCTTTCCAAAGCATCCAAACAGGCAGAGAGTTTCAGGAGATTTCCCTTGAAGTTCTGCCATTGACACAAAAAATATGCCAGCGCTTAGCAACGCTCCGTCATTTTAAATTTCTTGGACAGTCACACACTTAGGCACAAAAGTAGATCAATTACGCATTTGATATCTCAGCTGCTGACACAAATACAGTCTAATAAATCCTGTAAAGCTTTAGGAAGGAAAAAAATGAAGGAAATATTTAGGCACAAATTCTCAATGGTTAGCATTACATCAGCTCGATAAGAGGAAAAGATATTCCTTATTCACGGATTAGAATCAATATGTAAAAAAAGAAAGTACCAAAATATCAAATGGATTTAAATTTAAGGCTTTCTGAGACACAAATAGGTCCAACTTTATATTAGGTGGCCTTAATTATCATGTACTTACATCAAAAAATAAATACTTATTGTGCCCATACTGTATTGCAAAAGACTTTTGCTGCCATTGAAGTGGGCTACGGGTAAAGTTATGGACAGGTTTGGTGGTATAGGTAGGTTTAAAGGTGGGTTAAGGTGTAATCGATGGGTCAACAGCGTAACTATAAATGAAGTTACATATATTAATTACAGATGTAATTACATGCAGGTATATTTTAAATTGAAGTACAATATAAAAACATGTATGTAGACAATAAGTGTATTGTATCAAATTGTAAATTTAAATGTAAGCATGTAGCAAATAGGAAAACCTGACCCACAAATAAAATAAAATTACCATATGTCCATACAGAACATGGACCCATGGTGAACCTGTAAAGATTTGACTGATAACTCATTTAGGCTGAGTTCATCAATAAGTCCATATTCAAAACTTTTAATCAACACCTATTTTATGTCATGTTAATAGTTTAATAACCAGTTATTAGGGCTGTCACTCGATTCAACTTTTAAATCTAATTACATAATGTTTCGATTAAATTTGACCGTGAAATACTCGTAAAAGATTATAAAGTGAAAACGTAAGGCAATTCGTCGACGAATGGTGCTTTCACACAGAGTGTGAACCGATTGTTTGCCTTCTGCTAATTAATGCCTGCACCAACAATGCATTTTTCCTCAGATATGTATCTTGTATATGGATTTAACATTGTCCGCTGCTCAATATAAAGCATTAACTTAAGATAAATAAAGTTTGGTTCTATGGGAGAAACACAAACTATCTATAATGCTTACAAGAAAACATCTTAAAATATAAATAGAAGTAAATTAGCATCATGCCACATTTGAAAATGTATATAATTAATGTATTTGCTTAAAACCCACTTTAAACCGTCATAGAGTGTTTGTAATAACTTCTGATTGTGATGTGCAGTTGATTTTGATTCTAAAATAGGCAGACATATATACAGTCAAGTCAGGAAAGGGCTTTAAGACCATATCTAAATGTTTTGAAGTTCCAGTGGCTACAGTGCAAAGTATTATTAAAAAATACAAGACGTTCCGCACTGTGAAAAATCGTAGAGGACGTGGTCGGAAGCCAAAAGTGACACCTGTGCTGGCCAGAAGGATAGTGAGAGAGGTAATAAAGAATCCAAGGATCACCACCAAGGCCATCCTGATGAATCTGAGCTCTGCTGGTGGCAACATCAAGGCAGACAGTCCAACGGACACTGCACACCACTGGGTTCCACGGAGACAGACCAAGGAGGAACCACTTCTCCAGATAAGGCACACAAAAGCCTGCTTGGCCTTTGCAAATGCTCATCTGGACAAAGAAGAAGACTTCTGCTTTTCTGTTTTATGGTCAGATGAAACAAAATTTGAATTGTTTGGCCACAATGACGTAGCCTTTATTTGGCGTAAAAAGGAGAAGCCTTAAACCCTAAGAACACCATCCCCACTGTCAAACATGGAGGAGGGAACCTAATGTTTTGGGGGTGTTTTTCAGCCGGTGGACCAGGGACCCTAATCACAGTAAACGGCACCATGAAAAAAAAGGAGCAATACATCAAAATTCTCAACAACAACATCAGACAGTTTGCAGAGAAACTTGTCCTTGGGCACCAGTGGACATATCAGCACGACAACGACCCAAAACACACAGCAAAAGTGGTGAAGAAATGGTTGGCAGATAAAAACATTACCATTTTGCAGTGGCCAGCCAGAGTCCTGACTTAAATCCACTTGAATCTGTGGAGGGGGCCAAAGATCAGGGTGATGGCAAGGAGACCCTCCAACCTGAAAGAGCTCATCGCTAAAGATGAATGGGCAAAAATACCAGTGGACATGCAAAAACTGGTCAGCAATTATAGGAAGCGTTTGATTGCTGTAATAGCCAATAAAGGCTTTTCTATTGATTATTAAGAAGGGTATGAATAATTTTGGACATGACACTTTTTGTCCAAATGTAAATAAAAGATGAGTAATAATATTTTCCACTCTGGTGGTGCTCAAATCTTATTGGACGGTCATGTTTTTGCTTTGCGAAACTGAAAAAATTTGTCGGACTGGCTGTTAAAAGAAAAATTTTTGCTTTTTCGGTGTGCGAATGTTCGTGGTCCATGTGGAAGCCCTAATAGGAATCTGTTGTTTTATTCCAGTGCATCATCATGTGTGATGTTCATTTTCAATTCAACATACAATTTATTGAAATGACATTAAGGTGAGTAAATTATGAAACTAAAAACCGCTGTGTTGCTCTGAGACGCGCAACAATTCTGTTATGATTTCAAAGGTAATATGTTCTCTGCAAAAATCACATAATATTGTGTTTAAAATATAACACAATATCAGCTTCTTATTTACTGAACTATTGTATAAAATCACATTTAAGCTTGTGACAGATCAGGGAAAAAATTGCTCTTACTGTCCGTGTGATATTGTGTGATATGTGATAAACAAATATGAGACAAAACACATACAGGGGCATTTTTTGCACCAACATCTAGAATTTTAGGTCATAACTGCATTTATGGAGTTGTTGCCCTGCATCATATTTGTCAACAGTCAACTACATGAAATATAAGATGATGTACAGGTCTGGGGGCGAGGCCAGTGCGTTAACTGCGTTAAAATATTTTAATTGCGTTATTTTTTCATAACTAATTAACTAAGTTAATGAGTTGAACTGATAGCCCCTGAAAGTTAACTGTTTTTTATTGGTTGTTATTAGCTAAGAAATGAATGTTAGTGCATCCCTAAAAAAGTGGCAATAACTAAGCAGCTACACTCTCAAAAGAAAAAGGAAAACATAAAACTGGGAGTTCCAGAACAGCTGGAGCAGCCAGAGAGAAATTCATCACGTATTAAGTGATTTCTGAGCTGGTACTGAGCTCTCGTGAGACTGATGATTACTTCAAAAGCGTGCCCGTCAGGACGGCCATTCTCAGGTAAGGATGTGAAATTCATTTGTTTCTCCTTGATTGAGCATCAGTTGGGAATAAGCATTCATTTGCGGAGTGCGGGGAGGAGGGAAACATAGGTCTAAGATTGGGAGTGTAATTTTCTTGTTTAATGTACCATGCACAAAAAATAAGATCTTACGTGTATCCTCTAGAATTGTAATTAAGGACACGATAGAAGGGAGGCAAATTATCTCCAGCATCAAAATAAGAGCGCTGAATAACTTGGCCTTCTAATGTCTTCTCTCGCTCATTTGGGTGTCTCTCGAGAGTTATTGAGGGGTGAAGAAAGAGAATGACATCAGCAATAAAAAGTAGAACATCAAGGAAATGTTACAAACGCAAAAATATACTAAAGTAACCATCTGGGGACAAAAACTTGTGGAAAACCAGGACAATGTGAGGGAGTACAAGCTGAAGATGAAAAGTTACCTTGTCTGCGTCGACTTTCCCTTTGACAAACTCTGACCTCCAGAACTGCATGGCCTGTTCCAGAGTAAGACCAATGCCCTTGAGGAAGAGGCCGTACTGCATGCGCCCACCGTGCCGCAGGTGGTGGTTCTCTCTCAGTGCCTTGTGGAGATGCCTCATACACAGGGGAAAAGACTTGCCCGAGAGCTGGTGGAAGCAAAGAAAAGAGAAGAGTGGTTATTGAAAATGGCTTGATTTATAAATGCAGACAGATATCAGTTTTCTAAAATAAACTCAGAGACTAAAGGTTCACTATAAACAACTGTGACACAATCACAGCCAATTAAGAAATATTTGACTTTAAATGTGCAATTATATGTGATTAGGACAAAAGCTCACATTTACATGGAATAGCTTTATCGCACCTGGTTACACCGTGGTGAAATACTGATAAGAGGATTCAAAACAGAGGCATCGTGTTAAAAAAAGCCTTGGTTTAAATGCAAAGGCTTTAATTACAAGAGATTTCCATGCATCCAGTAATGTTCAAATAAAAGCAGAAAGTGAAGGACAAAATTTGCATGTGCTGATGAGCCACTTAATTGGAACAGCAACTGGCCCTGAGATGACACACACACACACACACACACACACACAGAGGGAAAGAAGATCTTTCCACAGACTGCTTTCTTCCCTAGAAACATCTGTGCACATCCACTCCAACACCAAAGTAGGACATGTTCAATGTCCTAGTAACTTCAGGGAATTCAGGGAAAGGAAAATTTTTAAATGCGCACAAGTATTGTGAAGTACAGGCTCCTGAGACTGAATACATTAAAAAAATTCTCAATAAGCCCTATGCAGCACAAATTTGTATTTTTTTTTTAATAATTTTCCACACTTTATTAGTTAACTACTTTAGTTAACATGAACTAAGAATGAACAATACTTCTACAGCATTTATTAATCTTAGCTATTTTTTTATTTAATTCTTTAGTCAAATTCAACATTTACTAATGCAGTATTAAAATCAGCAGTTGTGCTTGTTAACATTAGTTAATGTGAATTACCATGAACTAAAAAAATGAACGACTGTATACTAATTAACCAACATTAGTAAAGATACTGTAATAAATGCATTGTGTTAACTAATGGAACCTTTTTACAAAGTGTTACCAATAATTTTATAAATATTGCTTTGCATATATAAAGAATTTTATAGAATTAATGCAGGTCTGTCAATAAATTTAGTTGTTACTTACTGGATCAATCTGCTCAAGAGAAATTTTCCCGATGTTCTTCTGAATGCTGTAGTCCTGACCCACATAGGCATGGCTAAAACAAAAGAATAAGGGAACAAATGATGAGAGTTAATCACAGTGAAGGAATCACAAGGTCAGACTACAACACTGACTAACAGGCATGTTATTCAAATGCATTCCTGTTTTCTGGTGGAGGAACAAAACACTGCAAGTGGAGCGCATACCTTAAAAACAATAGATTCTGCAAGACGCAGACCTGACAGCTTCTTAGCAATGCAACACTTTTCACAGAAATATTGAATATTGACAATTTTAGACTGAATATTAGCGCACTGAAGCTAAATGTAATTAACTGATTGTACATTTTCCTCAAAGATGATGTGTCCTGGTCTCACTTTCATAATATACAGTGGCACACAAAGTACTAGATTATTGTATTCCTAACACATATTTTGGATATTTTGGACAAACAAGACATATTCATTTAGAATGATGTTGGCTGATGAAATGTTATGTATAAAACTATAAACTATAAAAAGAAATGGATGTGGCCTAAAGCAGAGACTGTGCAAGAATGCTGCAAAAGATATTTTCGGAAATGGAGACAGATTAAAAATGGAACACAACTGCTTTGAGCACTACTGCTCAAATTTATTTTTATACTTTTATTCAGCAAGGATGCATTCCATTTTTCATAAGTGAACTTTCCATCCATCCAAAAATGTAAGTAATTATAATAAAATGGACTAAGTAATTTTTGAGCATTTTGAATTAGTGTTAACTTAGTCAGCCATTTTTTAACTTCAGTTTTGGTCTTAAACTTACAACAGTGTAGACACATCACTGATTATAATAAAATAAGTTTTATAGTATTTTGTTATGCCACGCCGCTCGCGTCTGGTGTAGACATGGTGTTAGTCTTTTAAATTAGCCTTAGTCCTGTGTCAAATCAGTGTTAATTTCGTTGACACATAAGTGTCATAATTTTCACCGACCAAAACGAGACTGAGGAAACAAAAACTAGTTTTGAATGACAAAAACCATGACGAAAATCTATTGACATTTTCATCAACAAACGAAAACAAGATGAAAATGCTAGGGGTGGATGATTTGAAAAGAGATTCATTCAAAATCAATCAATGCTGCATGGTTAGGAGGACGCATACATTTGCTGCATGTTTCATAAAACATTCAAAAGCGTCAATATCTTGGAATAAGAGAAGAGCAGATAAATTTGACTATGCAAAAGAGAACTCAATTCAGTCTGTTTTTCGAGAGCAGACACCAAAGCAGCACCTCTCACATAGCGCGCAAGTACTCTATCGTGTCTCACGAACTGAGAAATACTGAATTGTCCTTTTTGATGAGTATTCACATAAACACACTCAGTTACATCTTAGGTGAACGTAAACAGTTGTGTTGGTACATTGCATCAATGCATATGGTTTTAAAGGAACAGCAGCCTAATCTAGTTGCTATTGTCTGTGGCATTGATGTTAATCAAGCAACAAAAGAAAGACAGAAAATCGCTCTCTGCTCGTGACGGAAATCACTCTAGTAGCCCTAATAAAGACTAAACTAAATTTATTTATATAAATTTATTTATATATAAGACATTTGTCTGCTTGAAAGAATGAAGAATGTGGTAAACAAGTTGTTATAAAGAATGCATAATTAGCTTATATAACCATTGGTGTTTCATTGAAAAGAAGAACTTGTTCTTGTTTCTTTATTAGAAGTGGTTTAATTGAATTTTAATATAAAGTCAAGCTGCATGTCACAGCAGTTAAATCGGTGTCTATCATGATAAAACCTTAATATCAAACCTATACAATGAGTTTGGTCATTTTATGCTTAATAAATACATTACACTGTAAATAAACCCATTAGATTTCAGTTGACTAAAATATTAAGTTATTTAGTTGACTAAAACTAGACAAACAATTCAGATGATTAAAACTAAATGGCATTTTAGTCTAAAGACTAAATCAAAATTTGGTGTTAAAATTAACACTGTGTCAACTGTACGTTTTAGCTATATTTAGTCTTTGTCCTGTTTTTGTCAAGTCAAGTTCTAGTTTTAGTCAATGAAACCATCATTCTGTATAATGGTTAAACCAATAAATTTTTTTTTTTCCGTAAAATTTTATAATTACATTTAGACAAAAGGAATTTTTCCATTTTAGGTAGGGCTACTGCACATTTACCTATAAGCACAAATTAATAGAAAGTTCAACGAAAATAAAAAGACTTTAGCAAGGGTTTTTTTATTATTTTAGTCACAGTTATTGTTTAGTTACCTTATTGTCGTCTTGTCATCCTTTTGTTTTAGTCATGAGAAAAAAGCTTGTTGACGAACATTTTATCATCATAGTTTTCGTTAACAAAATTAACACCAATTAAAATGAATTCTGAAGGATCATGTGACACTGGAGACTGGAGTAATGACTGCTGAAATGGTATTGGTAATGGTATTGTAAACTGTAAAAATATTTCACAATAAACTGTTTTTGTTGTATTTTTCAAAGTAAGTACTATTTTTGTCTCCAATATTGTCAAAATTAAATAATGTTGTTACTCCCATTAAATCTCTCAGCGCAAATAGAAAAGTGTAAATATCAGTTATCCAGCTCTGTCATATCACAAAGCCACAGACTGTTCTGCTAAATTCACTGACATCTAATAACAGACATGGTGAGATCATGATGGCAAATACTACACAACATCTGGGACACAACTATTTCATAAGAAACTCATACAAAAATGGGATTGCTGGAAAAAAGCAGACTCCATTTGGTCTGGTCCCACCAAACAGTGCCACATTCGCTGAGACCGTGTGGTGGTATGAATAATTTAGCATTTCCAGGCCCTGTTCTCCCATTCCTCTACATTGCCTCACTGTTCAGCTGCTTGCCGGCCCTTCACACCCTCTTATCTGGCTTGGCCAGTGCTGACAAAAAGTAAAAGAGTCCACTAGCCAATCCTCCACAACCACAACTGTTGCCTCTAAAGACACATCCAATTAAAATGCTCTCATTCAGAGTCCATCAAAAAGCAAATGAATTGACTGCTGGGAATGCTGCCATTGTTCCCCTTCACTGCGAGCAAGTGGAGGGACACGGCCGTCCGTGCATGCGGCGAGGCCAATGACTGAGAGGCCCAGCTTTAATCTACACTGGTATTCCCGCTGGGCTGCAGCCAAAATGCGAGACCAGGTTCACACATGGAGGACCCTTGGCGCATCATAATGGGACTGTGCCCAGGGCATTAATGAAAGAGACTGAATGAAAGCGAGTGTGAGAGATAAAGGAAAGCAGTCGGAGTCACTTTGGGTACCGGCTGGCCTTGAGTGGACCGTTTGATCCTTCCTCAGTAGGCCAAGGAAATTGCAAAACAACTAACTAAGGATTATTGTGTGAATGTTTTTCTACTATAAGAAAAAAAAAAGAAAAGTCCCATGTGGATATGTCTGAATAAAATAGCTGGCTTTCATAAAGCTGCTGTAATAATCACAATGCGATAAAGAATGTAGCTTTACGTCACTACACATGAACATTTTACAATGGCGTCAATTACCTGAGGTGGCTCAAAAGAGGCTGGAGCCGTTCATCAGACTGTACCGCTGGCAAAGATCGTGCAGTCACCTAGAAAGAAAAAAGAAATTAAAAATGCGTTAAGGGTCAGAGGTTAAAGTAATTTTTACAGCGGCGCAGTAAAGATAAATTCAAAAGGTCAATAACTGGAGCATGTACAATGAATTCATTCGAACAGCATAATGAATAATTTTTCTGTGGTAATATAAGTCTATTAGATGCCCAAAAGATACATAACATATAAACCAAATGATAAACGTTAAAGAAAAAAAAAAGTGTTTAGTAGTTGAAATTGTGTCAAAACAAATCTGTTTTTTTTTTTCAGTAAATAATGTTTTTAAATATCCTCAGCATAAGATCATAAATCAACACTGGCGCTAAAGTGGCAGGATATCTGTTAACTGAAGCAAAACGGAGACAATGATGAAGAGACGGGGAGGTCTGAGGATGATCAAGCTATCGAGACACTGACAAACTGCAGCGTAGGCAGCAAACTTTCCAGTCCAGTGACCACTGACACACAACCTTTAAAACTAGATCGTCCACCGTCCAACTCCACAACACTGTTTCATTAAAACAAATGTATCAAAGATCAATGACGACATTCATGGACTTAGAGGAATAAAAAGGATAAAAGCTCAGCAGTGTGAGTGTCACTTTGAGAAAACTAGCATCACATCATACTGTACACACAGAAACTTCACAGCAACCGGTCAAAATAAAAGTATGGTTTAACATGAAACAGAACAATATTAGTCTTGTGTTATTTTTGTACAGTATAATGTAGGTGTTTATATATTCCTATTTATATAATTGACATAAATAAATTACAACAAGATTAACCCCTTAATTGTAGAAAAAAAATTACAATTGTTATTTAAACGTTTTAAACTGAATATAATTTTTCTTCCATGTATTGATTTTAACAGTAAACCTCTGTTTGTTTGCCAAAAATTAAAAGGGTTTATTTTTCATTTGTTAAAAAAAATAAATAAATGTTTATGCTTTCATTTGATTATCAGAAAGAATTTCTAAAAAAAAAAAAGAAGAAAAAAAAAAGATTGTAGAGCCCTATTGTTCAAAATGTTAAAATAGACTAAAGAAAGAAAAACATCAACATCTTGGATGTGTTAAGTCGTGGATGCAGAGCTAGTGCAAAACATCCATTTGTAGTTAAATTTTTTATTTATTAATTCTTTAGAAAACGGCAGATAATTTTACTAGATAAGACCCTTATTCCTTGGCTGGGATCATATATGCTTTGAATCTGCATTGAAACTGCAATTTGGACCTCAAACCCGTTGGAGTCACTATATGGAGAAAAAATTTTTAGAATTCCAGCACTGGGAATAAAATTATGAAATAATCCAAGAAAGTACTCGTTTATCTTTGTATTTTGTCATTTTCTGTGCAACTGTGACACTCTTAAAAATCAGATTGAGTGAACATACAAACTCCACAAAAGAGACTTTCAGGAATCATTTTATCCTTTTGTATTATCAAGTGAAATCCAAACCACATGTCATCGCAGATAAAAGCTCAGCACAAACTCTTTGTCAGATGGGAAGCAGCTTTCAATTTCATGCTCATTTAATGAGACACTCCCAGTAATGTCTCCTATCTGTCCTCCATGGCCATGAGAAGCCATTACAGCAACACACATCAGCCACGACGGCTCACTAACGGCAGAGAAAACGAGGCACAGTCAATACTCCACAACAGCCATGTTGGTGATCCAGATAATTGGCAGGAAATAGAAGTCAGAAGCAGGAAAGTGGCGTAGGGGGCCGACCTGCCGAGGGTCAGTGTGCAGCGCTATGGAGAGCCAACAGAGAGATGAGGAACATGGTGGCGATGGCCCTGAGCCAGGTCACTTCTGTCTGCTCCTGAGCATGACAATCACTTTCAGTTCAGCCTGTCAGGTATATAAGACACTGATAGGACGCTAGATTGGAGCCTGATGTGATTTTCACCAGGTCGCACTCGTCACTTCACTACTGCAACTCAAAGCGAAGCCATGTGTAAAGACAGGCAAGTACATTAAAACCTTATTTAAACTATGTGTTATCTTCACACAGTGTTTGTGAACATATGGCACTGTGGAATACTTTCCCACATGATCACCATCATTAAGACTTTTCTCTATAGCAACTGAATTGAACTCGAAAAAGTGTGTTCATGGATCCCACGCTCTATATCCTGTGAAAATACTGCATCGGCAATAATGGCATATACAAATACATGCCTTTTCAGCTGTCAGAAAAGTCAGTAGCTGATAATAATTGCTATTGAAATTGAAAATAAATAAATAATAAAAAAAGTACACTGGAATGTAGCTTTGAAGTAGTTTTGAATTAAATGCTTTTGCATTCATTTGTTACAGTAAATATTCAAGTAAACAGTTGGTAATAAAGAACGAAAGAAATCAATTAAGGGCCAGAAATGAATAAACAGAAAGGTCTAGTCTATGAGGCTGCATTCACAACACAAGGTCTAATGCACAAGTTTAAAGGATTTATTCACTGCTAGAATAAAAAATTCCTGATAATTTACCCCCATGTCATCCAAGCTGTTCGTGTCTTTTGTCTATAAAGTGGACTTCAATGAGGATCAACAGGTTGAAGACCCAAATTGCAGTTTCAATGCAGCTTCAAACACAATCCCAGCCAAGGAATAAGGGTTTTATCTAGTAAAAACAGTGTGTCGTTTTCTAAAAAAATAAAATTATCTATTTTTTAAACCACAAATTCTCATCTTGCAATAGCGTTGTGCATCTGTGACTTCACACATTAAGTATTCACGTTGGAAAAGTCACGCATGGTTAGTTTTTCGTAGGGGTGCGATGTTGACAAAAAAAAAAAAAAGATTTTATCGATAATGATGGATAGATGATATTTTGCTAAGTGTGTTGTTGTGCTGGTATCTTAAGTCTACTGTGGAGCTGACTCCTGAATCTTTTGATATTCTTCATATTCTGTGTGGTCAGTTCACAGCAGTGATAGAAATGAATCTTTTCCAATAGATTTAAATTGATTTGTACCTTTTATGGCCATTATAAAGCCATCATCATGTGCATCATCTTTTGAGTCAAATTCTTACATTTGGGCTGTTGCAAACGCAATTAGTATCAACAAAATTCATCTTTGCAATGCAGAGGAAACACAGAAGCTGCATTTAGATGTATTTACACGTCGTTTAATGCAGCTCAGAGGGACATAAAATGCTTAAATCTGCAGTTACAAATACATAAATTATGCTTTGATAACGAACACTGATATTTAAAATTATTTAAAAATGAGATAATGTAAAATTAACACCGCCAGTACGTGGCTCTGTCAATAAGTAAGTCACTGTTAAAAAGTGAGTCACTGCGATTGAACCAAATAATTTAAAAGACTGATTCATTCAAGAACAAAACACCATCATGTTGCTTAAAGACGCAAAAAAGTGCTGTGGCTGATTTTTGTTGCTGAAATGGAGCAAAAACAGGAAATATTGTCTAAAACGCAAGTCTCTTAATATTAACTTCTTGTTTATTGAACTGTTTGTACATTCGTAATCATACTGACTTTTGGAGAAAAACTGAGTGTGATACAGGTTAACTATATGAAATGATCTAAATGTACATTTTCTGCCCCCATATCTTAAATTATGTGATCATTCTAAATGCATTTTAATAGACTGAATCATGCAGTGAAAGAACGTACTTTAAATGCATATGCGAACTAGTTTAACCTTACTTACTAGACTTCATCACATAATGTAAGCGTGTGTTTTGTTTGCTTTTCGCAGTATACTCCATAATGTCAAATTGCACATTGTTAAAACAACAGTTACGAGATTATCACAGACGATATTGCACACCCCTAGTTGTTAGTCTGTGTACTCTGGTTCAAAAAGGTATTGTAAGGCGAAAACCTTCATCTCAAGACAAGACCCTTATTTCTCGGCTGGGATCATGTAGATGTAATTTCTTTTCGACTGAAGAAAAAAGACCATCTTGGATGACATGGGGGTGAATAAAACATCAGGACATTTTTATTCTGGAAATGAACTAATCCTTTGACATATGTTTTCGTCTTGTTGGTTTAGCTTTATTTTATTTCAGAAAAAAATTGATATGCAAAATAATTTCATAAACACAATAACATGCAGGATTAGGCCAGGAGGAATGTAAATGGCTAACATGTGGTTTATGAATAATATTGGTATCAAAAGGAAATGGCACGGCTCCCTAATATTGTATTAATTCACAGCTAAACGTATGCTTAGCATCTTTCTATTTTTCTGTTACTATACTGAATAAAGTTATTATTCTATGACACAAGAAAAAGTGCACAGGAATTTCTCTACGGAGAGATAATTGCAGCATCTCTATCTTCTTTGAAGGGGATTCTTAATAGTTTAGAGGAAACCAGAACATCTCAAAATAAAATTCATGTCAGTTCCCTTAAAACCTAATTTGCTCATTCTCTGTTACTTGACTAACAAATCAGAAACACAATGTGTACAAATTAAACACTTTGTGGAGGGTATGGCGAGGCTTCCTTTTTAACTGATTATCATGTTGGTTGCTTAAGACACATTACTAGAGAACAGATGTCGCAATAAAATATGCTTGCCGAGACAAATAAGAGAGAATTGGAAAGACAACTCCACCATCAGGTCGAAACAAGTAATGCAAGGACATCCTTGCACTCCAGCTGAGCAAATACTGTACAGCATGTCCTTTCATACAGAAACAGAGCATATCTGCTAACCTTCCATTTATGTTTGGATACAACATCACCGGCTGACAGGATGCTGAGACAGAAAAGAAACTGATCAAACATGCCAACTCGAAGCTTTAAGCTTGATATGAAAATGAATTTACCTCAGCTGGTGTCACTTCAGAGATAAGCAGAAAAGAGCAAAGCAATGACTATGTAGACACATCTATATTATGCATACTGCAGTACATTTACCCAATGTCAAGGTTTGCACAAACCTGAAAAGACATTTCTTCAAGGTAGGAAAGTCAAAAGTTAGAGAAAAAAAGACCATGTAGAATCATGCATCACTACGACATTTATTTTAAACCGTATATATTTTATTGCGCTCTAATTTCATTGTGCATCTCGATTTTGAAATAGTATGCTGTTACAACCTTGGAATCAC
Source organism: Garra rufa (assembly GCF_049309525.1). NCBI lineage: Eukaryota > Metazoa > Chordata > Actinopteri > Cypriniformes > Cyprinidae > Garra > Garra rufa. Next base: position 26,320,373 of record NC_133362.1, on the reverse strand, counting down.
TACCTCAAAATCAATTGTTGTTCACCAACAGAAATAAAAGCAGCTATTTTATTTTTCGAAACAATCCTCCCCTCTGAACATGTCGTACTGAGTCAAGAGCTGGCAACGGAAAACATGTGAAATTGTCCAGACAGGAAAAGCTAATGAGCGGACTGGTCCAGATGGTGATTCAACTGTGATGAAACATACAAGAAATAATTGAGAGGCATGCTTGTCAGGGACTTTGACTCCTAGATAGCCTTTGCGCACACTGCTAGAGGCTATGCAAAATGGCGAGAAGACGATGCGGCTAATTGGCATCATTGAGGTCCTACGGAGGCTTGTTGGAGTCTCTGAGGAATGCCAAGGCACTCTAGATTTTGCTTGTTAGCGAAAGTGCCAACAGCTTAGTCCATCTCTATGCGAAAGGAGTCTGGTGATCTGTAGTGGAGGAAAGGTACAGTCACTGCACTGCATTATGAGCACAAGAGGCCAATCTAACAAGATTAGCAGCGTGCACAGCGCTTACCGCTATACTGAGCGGAGCGGGTTTTGTTGACGTAAAGATCACTGATGAGATTGTCACAGGCTTACACATATAAAAATAAGTATGTGTGTGTGTTTGTGTATATATATCAGGGGCATTTTATCCAAAGAGTGCAAGGGGGGCAGTATAGGGCCCTATGATTTCAGCAACACGGAAAACACAGACCAAATTGCGGAATCTAGTCATAAAAATAGAATTTACTGTATAACGTGATGGAATGTGTCAAACTTTGAATAAATTAATCAAAGTAGGTCAGTACACAATTTAATATAGACACTAAATCGTGATATAGACTAGTATCTGTAAATATTAAGCCACAAAAAGACCATTTAAATAGGAATCCCGCATATTCTATGTGAATAAATGGGGCATAACAAGCACAGTGATTTCAGCGTCTGTTGTCTCACTGAATAACCACATAAATACATGAACAACATCTTCAGGACTGCTCTAAAAGTCACTTCATGAACATTTTACCATTTCATTTGAGTAAAACTAGCACATTTCATATACACACACAAACTTAAAGGTATTTACGGAAACTCACCAAAACAAAAGTTTGGTTTACCTTGAAGACATTGTGCCAGAAATATACTGTTGCGTAGAATGTGCATACATACTAGTTACTAACACTAAAATTATTAAAACTTTATTTTTTAAAGGAATAATCCCACAATATTTCTTCTATGTTTTAGTTGTAATAGTTGTAAGTTTGTTTAATTTTTGATAATTAAAAGATATTCAATTGTTTTACTCCTCCATTTGACAACCTGAAAAATATAAATACGGGGAAAAACATTTTAGAATAATTTTGAATAAATTAAGTTGTTTCTATGCCTTTAAATAATTAGACCTGCTAAAACAGAATTTGTTAACAATAAAACACATGGAGAGAAAAAATAAAAGATTTCAAAGAGCCCTAAGCTAGGCTTGCTGCAATAGACGGTGATACAGGTGTGAAGCCGCAACACCGGTTTGATCACTTGCCCACCGTGGCACCACCCTCCACCGTTGTTTACATTTTTTATAGTAATAAAAACTGAACGTGGCTGCTCAATACAGTCTGACAAGAAGAGAGAGGTGAGAAAGACAAGACGATAGCGGATGATTTAGGCTAGTTTCAGAAATGAAATGCAAAAGCGCGTGTTTGGTATTTTGGGATTTTTTTAAAATGTCCAAACTTGACTTCTGCCATTTATCTAAGATGATAGGAAATGTTTTTTTAAACATTTGTTTCTTATTTAATTGGTTCCAAAGCGTTTGCTGATTTTTACTTTTATTTAAACTTAACTTGTAATTTATTTATTTTATTTGATGTCAAGGTGTATGCCGTGTCTCGAGCTTTATTCGTTTTGCCAATAAACAATCTACTTTTCTTATTTATTTGGGTCCATGTTAGCCTAGCTATTTTCAGTTTTGTATAGGCTACCCATGCAAGCCCGCACATTGATACGGTATTATCGGTGTTGTCACACGTCGATTAAACGATGCGAAAATTCTCACCATCACAACCCTACCCTAAACATGCAATTTTTGTTAAACTTTTAATAAACTGATGTGAAATTACATAAGTTTCATGATTTTAATTAATTAAACATGCCTTTTGATTAATACAATTTATTTAATCATTAAAAAGGAAACCAGAAAATGTGAAATTTGAAAAATAAATAAAACAGAATGTGGGAAAAAATAAAAAGTATTTCATAGGGACCTAGCAGTGAAAAAAAAGTAGTAGAAAAATAAAACAATGCCAATATCATAAAATATAACATTAAAAAGCGAATAAATCACTAACAGCGACACCAGCAGGTAAAGTCACAGCAGGAGTCCACATCTTTCTTGCCTCCCCTGAGCCTATTGAGTTTTAACAGACCCCCTAAAGCATACAGTGAGTTTGGTGGGGGGTAACTGAGAATGAAATTTGAAGTAAATCTTTGTGTCTGTGACCAATAATTACCAAGCTTTTGACCCGAAAAATCCTAAGATAGTTAAAGCTCACAAACCATTTTTTTTTTATTTGTCTAAATGTAATTTGCTTATTGAGTACATTGCTAATGTAAAAATATAAAATAGAATTGCTTTTTTTCCCCTCTTTCTTTTTATGATAGTGTAAGTAATGTTTATTTAACCGAGAATAACTTGACTGGGACATGAATTTACATTTAAATTGAAAGAAAATAAAGAAAAAATTTTTGAGGACTTTGCCTCCTCATTGCAGAACACCACATATAGATAGATAGAGATGCTCTTGCACTTATATATTTATATTGTTATACAGTATATATACCCACAAACAGCTTGCATAAAAATTCGTACTCATATTAAACTCTGCTTTTGGGTGAAGGGGAGCATTTGGACGACTGCCATTTCATACAATTTCATAAGCAGCTTACAAAAATACATTACTGAGAGCAGAAACTCAGAGCGAACCTTATGAAAGAATCACATGGTTCAGCACATGAGAGAATGGCTTAATTTTCGTGTCCTAAATGTCTTTACGCGGCACAGAAGACCTTGGAGAGGACAAACCTCTCTAAACCCATAAGCCCGCAACAACAATAACGTTTATGTGAACGGCCAGCTACTCTGAGCAACCTGCAAGCTGCTTAAATCCTGAACAACCACGCTCCGAGCTTTAAATGTTTGGATCCGGTGATAACATATTGAGCAGACCTTTCCGGTGTTCCTGAAGATGGATCTGTGTAAAGCCGTAAATCAGAAAGCCCACTGTTGCTTTTATAAATCCCCAGATAGGCCATATTGAGTGCTGGATTAGCATAGTCTGGAACGAGGCTGCAAAAGTCATCTCCCCTTTGTTGGTGGAGACATCAGCATCTTGATAAGCAATCAGCAATACCAAAACCGACAAGATTAACTGGAACCACTGAGGGGAATCTGCCCAACAAAGATACAGAGATGCAGGATGCATGTCTAACACAAGGCAGATAGCATGCAGCTTATGAGAGGAAGAATTTTTTTAAACAAACAACATAAATTATGCATTGTTGCACTGTACATTTAGTTCAAAACGACAACAACAAGCTTAGGTTTTATTTGCCAAAAAGCAAGTTTAGCTTTTATTTGCCTTTGCTAAAAATTGTATTAAAAAAACTTAAATGTTTGTTTTTCCCTCTGGAACATGAGACTACAGATTCATCACAATTACATTTTAATAGGTCATACACACAAAAAAAACCTATTGCTCATATCAAAATCTAACACTGTTGCTGTGTAGTGATTTAAAATTTGTCTTAGTACCTGCATTCTCAAGGTGTGGTCATATCAGTATTAAAGGGATAGTTCTCCCAAAAATGAAAATTACCCCATGGTTTACTAACCCTCAAGCCATCATAAGTATATGACTTTATTCTTTCAGATGAATACAATTAGAGTTATATAAAAAAATATCCCGGCTCTTCCAAGCTTTATAATGGCAGTGAATGGCTGTTGAGAGTTTGAAGTCCAATAAACTGTATAAATCCATCATAAAAGGTACTCCACATTAGAGGTCGACCGATATATCGTCCGGCCGATATATCGTCCGGCCGATATATCGCGCCGATATTTGCTATTTTTTAATATATCGGCATCGGCCGATTTCCGTGTTTAGTAGCGCCGATTTAAAGTCAGGCACGTCTGCGGGCAGCCCCGTGTTATTGGTGCGGTACAGCGCTACTGTGAAGGACCCCAAGCCAAAACTTTTGTAAGATTCAATAACAGTTCTGAGAGATAAAGGTAAGGCTTAAATTCTAATATTTCAAAGTCCCATGGCCATATATGTACTATATATTACTAGTAAACTATGAAGTGTTGCTTTCAGTTAGTGAAAGAAAATCATACGACCGTCAGGAACTGGCATAATGCTACGGCTAGTAAAAGGTTTGCTTACTTGCAGTTAAGTTTAAAGACTGTAGTCTAAAACGATCAGCAGCTTGTTTGCTGACATATTCGCCCCAGTGTTATAAGTTCTGTTTTATTTTTCCTGTATCCGAGTCGGAGAATTTCACTGTGTGCATGGGGTGAAAAACGTGGCAGCTCTCACAAACAATGCAGCGTTGTGATTACTCCGCCTCGCTCGGAGACAGTGATGCACAGAGGGTGGTTATATCCACGGGTCTGGTAATAAAAAAAATGCATAATTACTTGCGGGTGGGTGGCAGGCAGATTACACTATTGCCTGATTTTGCTTTATTTCGTCGTCTAAAGTAAGATTTTGCACTTTCTTGTCATCAATAGTATTCTGAAACAAGTCACAACTGAGCCGCTGTGCATCTCCATTCAAACACAGCGGTGTTTTGTTTATGAATGAACGTGCGTTTTTAAACGAATCTAGTGAAATGATTCAATTTCCCATTCATAAAGAGAGTCATTTGCTTTATTCAGGAATGAATCAGCTGCTCGAACGAATCAAATTAATGATATGATTCAGTAATTAAATCAGTGTCTTGTCGCCATCTGCTGGCAGGTCCTCTCAGTTATATAAATCATTTAAAATTTCTGTATTCAAAATTTTATTTAAAACATTAAAGTTTCAGATTAATCTCAGCTCTTAAACTTTTATGTAAACGATTAACAGTTTTTATATTATCTGTTTTATATATTTAATACGGTCACACTTTATATTAGGTGGCCTTAATTATTATGTACTTAAAGTACAATGTACTTAATGTGGTCATATTGCATTGCAAAACACTTTTGCTTCTATTAAGGTGGGATATGGGTAAGGTTAGGGGCAGGTTTGGTGGTATGAGTAGGTTTCAGGGTGGGTTAGGGTGTAAGGGTTGGTTCAAGAGTGGTAATTACAGAAATTAATTACAAATGTAATTACATATAGGTTTTTAAAAATATATAAATACAATGTAAAAACATGCATGTACACAATAAGTACACTGTACCAAATTATTAATTTAAATGTAAGTACATAGTTGTTAAGGTCACCTAAATGTAAAGTGGGACCTTTAATACTTGGTCAGTTAGATTTGTTTGGTTAACTTTGGTTTAAATCTTTTATAATAATACTGTGCAGTACACAAAATCAAGATCCGAAAGATGGTTCATTGTGTTCATTGTTCATGATGTTAAGTTTAGAAATTATGTGCATTCACTTATTATTAGTGTGACATTTTAGCATGCAAATAAAGGGAAGAACTTCAAGATATCGGCCCTAAAAATCGGCAGCACATATCGGCCATCGGCTGACCCTGACCTCTAAACATCGGCATCGGCATCGGCTATAGAAAAACCCATATCGGTCGACCTCTACTCCACATGGCTCCAGGATGTTAGGCCTTCTGAAGCAAAGTGATGTGTTTGTCTAAGAAACATATCCATATTTACAACTTCATAAACCGTAATCATAAGCTTTTACTAACTGTTGTATGCACGTTTATGAGAGTGGCATTCCAGAGGGTGACGCAGGACATAGGCGTAGCATAAGCTTCAGTGAGAACATAGTAGTCTTGTTAGAACCAAATTTTGTTCACAGCAAAGAAAAAACAGTCTCCCCTTGGCTTATATCAAAATCCTTCAACATTTTTCTTTACAAATCCTCATTTTGTACTTCAGATTCATGACCGGTGTTTTGTTTTGCTCTCTCCACTGCGCTTCCACATTTGTTAATGCATTCGCCAATGTCATCTGTTGGAACGCCTCTCTCTCATGAACAAGCATGTGACAGTTAGCGGAAGCTAGAGATTATGTTTTATAAAGGTTTAAATATGGATGTTTTTTTTTTTTTATTCAAACACGTCAATTCGCTTGAGAAGGCCTTTATCAACCCCCAGAGCCACGTGGAGTACTTTTTATGATGGACGGATGTACTAGGGCTGTTCGATTACGGCAAAAATCATAATCACGATTATTTTTGGTCAATATTGTAATCACGATTATTTAACACGATTTTGACTGGGTCCAAAACTTTATATTAGTGATTGATTTAAAGATATCAATACAACAAAAAACAGATACAAATGGGGAAAAAAAAGTGCTTTTTTGAATAAATAAAATATAATTTCTGAATACTTTTATGCAAGTCTAAAGTAGTCTAACTGCCTACTACAGAAATTGAATGTAATTATTTGAATGTAAAATAAAACAGCGTTTTCACTGTAAGAATTATACATGCTTTGTTTCTTATTAAAACTACAAAAGTCCTTTATTCAAGAGCAGTGAGTGATTTTTCTCTTTGTATTTTTACGTTTTATTAATATTAAGCACAGAGACGGCAGAAGGAATATTATTTGTTGCCGCTTTAAGAGCCACACGGATCCAATATACTGTTACACACATTTTTATTCTCAATTGTTTATGATCATTTAAGACAGAACTGACAAGGGTTTACATGAATAATCACCAAGTGCCTCATATTAAAATATTTTTGCGTGTATTTGACAGTTTAGGCGCGCACCTCGAGCTAAAAGATAACTTTACATGTCCGTGTTCTGTGTCTCTGAGTGCATACACAGAATTTTCTCGCTTTTAAAAACACAACATTAAAGAAACAATAAATCAAGAACGTCCCGTTTTATGAATGCCACGTTACATGATTTTGCTGAAAATTTACTTTTATGGAGGAGCAAAAGCTCACCACCGGTAAGGGGGCGGAATGGATCGTTTCATCTCAATTACTGTATTTTCATGATCGTTTGAAGCAGAAATCGGATTTCAATTTATTGGATTTCAAAATGTCAACAGCCATTTACTTCTATTATAAAGCTTGGACGAGCCAGGACATTTTTTAACATAACGCAGATTGTATTTGTCTAAAAGAGGAAAGTCATATACACCTAGGATGGCCTGAGTAAATCACTGGGTAATTTTCATTTTTGGGTAAACTTTCTTTTCAAGCTAATTTTCATGGGTGGATAATTTAAATTTCAGGAATCTATGTAATCAGAAATTTTACTCAAGGGAGAAAAAAAAATAATAATAAAAGTTTTCAATGGGTTAAATTGCTAATGCAGATTCCAAAAAAGCTGCTTGTTTTGAAAGCGACTTCATTGAACTGTGGTTTATACATCACTACATATTAGTGGTATTTACACACCCCAGTATATATATATATATATATATATATATATATATATATATATACACTAACCTATACATATTAAAATATTTGTTCTTTAATAAATATATCAATTCTGTGTTTGCAAACTCATTAGAGATTTTTTTAGCATCCTAGCACTGGCCATACAGTAAGTATATATATAAATATTATTACTCAGTAGTTAAAAGTATAATTACACTATAACAAGCATACTGTTAAATAAAGTGTAAACAAGTATTCTTGTAGAATATTTACTGTGCAACATTCAACTCCAAAACAGAATTGGCAAAAAACGTAAAAGTGAATCTCTGCAGAAAGTACAAGACCTTTTCTGCATAGCATTTACATAAATGGCAGAGCTTCAGAATATGATAAAATAGAATAAAAAAAAATAACATCATGACCATTAGAGATTTTTTTTAGCAAATATATTATAAATTTATCACCAAACATGTTTTTCCAGCATTACGTTAGATGGACCAAAGTTGCAACAGCAAGCCAAAAGCTTGCTTCAGCCCTCAAAATATTAACTTAGAAATGCTTAGAAACAGGAGTAGGCAAGCCTGGAACCAACAGACTTCACACTGATATGAAATACAGCTTAATGCGTGGTCTGGAGAGCTCACTCATACCTGTCAAGTGCTAACAGCATTTGGAATGGGAATATTTTGCTTTAAGGACTGACAGGTTAGCTAAGAGGGTTGCCCTCTGCTTTTCCATCCTGTCAAAAAAAGCCTGAGGAAATAAAACCACAAAAACACTAGAAACCCTCAATGACAATTAACGATTCATTAATTTAAAGTATTACTTTACACTGAATTCATTAAATAAGTTCACTTAAATGAGCAACAAAACTTTGAACCCAAAAGGCAAGCTCCAAAATTACAAGCTTTATACCTTAATAAGCTTTGCAAGGTCCTTGAGACAGACGCAGATATAATTCAGTCGTAACCTTGGTGACCAGCATCACACTTGCTGTGTAAGCACAATAATCTCAGCCACTTTCCACAGAATACCTGTGCTGACTTCAAGAGCCTTTCACAAGCTGATTGATTGAAAACACCGGCTTCTCTTGTTAGCGTTACAGCAAAATGTCATTCGATGCAAATTCACCGGAGCTCAGGGACAGTGGAAGAGTTGCAGAGTTGGCGTTAAAACTTGGCAGACCGTACAGCCGGCTGACTGCTGTGAATTGATGCATGGTGCAGGATCATTTACTATCCTTTGGTCCGCATAGATCACACACTGACTTTCCAAAAAGGATCCAAAGTATTTCAACACAAAAGCTACTTGGGCGACACTTCAAGGTTTTCAACTTTCACATTCCGTGAGGAATCCAGCACTGCCATCTGGACGCTCAGATCAGAGGTCATTTTTCTCTTATGAAGGCATGAAGAAATCTATGAAATTGGTGTATGAATGCTACCATGATGCACAGCTGCCATCACATAAGACTTTTAGACAGACTTGGGAAGACAACATGAAAACAGGGCTTTTCAAATTTTTAAAGGCAAGATCTCCAAAAAGGATGTTTGATTGCAAGGGTCTTGCTTTCTAAAATATAAAGACAGCTATATGTATTTGACGTATAAAGACTTGTAACAGTAATGACGCACACTACATCATGTAAGCCCTGATTTTCCCCTCGCAAACAATTAATAGAGATCACTCACAAAGGCCCAAAATGTAATGCAAATGGGTGCTGTGACAATCACTATGTGTGCATTTTTAAAGACTTGATCTAAGAGAAGCACAAATTTTGTTGTGGAATTTCGCTCCGCCTCCCTCACATCCCTGCACCAGTAGGAAGGTCCACAACACCAAACCCCTGACGCTGATTGGTTGGAACACTGTTTGTTTATCTGTGGAAAGGTTGGTAGTGCCGATTGTTTTTTTTGGCATATCTCGGACCCTAGGCTGACCAGAGAGACGCGGTTTTTTCACAGACAAATTATGGGGCAGGCAGCGAGCGGATCGTGAAGAAAGGTCAGCTGAAATTGACACTTTATGTTTCAGGCTAGAAATCGCTGATACAACCTTTAATCTATCTGCAACCCAAGTCCTGTAGTGTGAAATGAGTTTTGACTGGGACTGACATTGGCAACAACAGAGTTGTGTGGTATGAAAAGAACAGCAATCTGATAACTGTCCTATAGTGTATACTTGGCATAAGTGTAATATAAAGACAACAGGCTATTTGTAAAATTAAGCTTATGTAGATAAATATATAAAGCCACTGTACTAAAAACAAAAGAAATGGTTATGTATTATCTGGAAAATATTACGTATATTAACTTCATGGTATATCCTTTTCAGTAACACTTCATATTAATGTGTCCTTTAGGGCTGTCACTAACGATTATTTTTTGTTATTGACTAATCAGTCGATTAATCTGACGATTATTCGAGTAATCGGATAATTATAATACATTTTTTTTGAGGAAATAATAATAGACCCAAGCAAATAATAGCCATTAAAATGACTTAAAATACATAGATGTGACCCTGGACCACAAAACCAGTCTTAAGTAGCATGTGTATATTTGTAGCAATAGCCAACAATACATTGTTATGCATCGAAATGATAGATTTTTCTCTAATGCCAAAAATCATTAGGATATTAAGTAAAGATCATATTCCGTGAAGATATTCTGTAGCTTTCCTACCGTAAATATATCAAAACTTAATTTTTGAACTTCATTTGGACAACTTTAAAAGATAAATAGCTCAAATAGCTGTACCTCTGCCAAATATTATCTTATCCTAACAAACCATACATCAACAGAAAGCTTATTTATTTAAATATTGACTAAACAACAACAACATTTAATTTAAATGTCCACTTGATTTTTAATATCTGGCCATTTCTTTATGACAGAAATGCTCCAGCTACTGTAATTTATTGAATATGTGGATATCAAAATGCGTAAACTCAGAGCAAAGGTTTAAACTTTTATTTTGAAATCGCAATGAACAGTTAGCTCATTAAGACACAAAATGATGTATTCTCCTGTGTTTGTGTTGTTTTATAAATGATTTACCTTACAAATCTGATGAAATGGCGCACGCTGCGTTTCCAGTTGAACATTATAATAAACCCAAAACTCACAACAATATGCAGAGATGAAATGGAGTTTGCGACGCTCCAGACATGTAAATGACAACTGTTTGTTTGGAGCAGCATTTATAAGCATATAAGTATTTATATGCATATAAATAATTAAAGCACATATATTACACGTGCACTGCATATATTTAGAGTTTGTGAATTCACAACAGTAGTATGCTTTATTATGATTATTAAATGGGTTTAATATATCATGCAGCCTTAAAAAGGTCCACTGAAGTGCTTTGAAACACACAGCGTTATTCTGTGTTGACGTAATTTCAACTGAAACAGGAAGACAGGGTAGGACATATCAAGCAGTCCCATTCCCTTTCTTAAACAGCCAATAGTGTTTTGTTTTTTATCACAGCGAAGAATGTGTAGAATTCAAATGGGTTCATGTAAAATAGTGTAAAACCTGACTTCTTTCGCCCCAATGAAAAGCATATTGACACGGAATCGTTCCTCATCCCCTATATAGAGCATTATGTGCCATTCACCAACAGAAAATACAAATTCTGTGAACAAGTGACCGATTTCAGCTGCAGCTTCAACGTCTATTTATAGTGTAGTGGACGGGGCGCTTCGGATTTTAGAGAGCATTTGATTGGACAGAAAGTTTGATGAGAAGCTGAAGTGCAGGGTGATGTCATCCAAATTTAGCAGAAGTTAGAGACTGTAAGTTTCGAATGCTTAAATCTTGTAAATGCTAATTTTGTCATTGTTTTGAAACACTATCTTACAGACAACCTCAAGGCGTGAATCACATCACAGTTTGAGTTAAGTGAATTGTTACATTCCTAATTATGATAACAGTAAAGCTGTTATAGCTATATGCACTATTTCTAGATAGACTAGATTTCTTACTGTGAGAAACTAGAATTAACCAACCAGTATTAATCATATTATTAACAACTCATCTTTTGAGAAACAGAATGAAAGATTAAAATGTTAAATTTGATAAATGCTGACATTTCTGAACCCCAGTTTGAATACCCCTGCACTAGATGAAGCAACTGAACATAGTCTAACACTATCCCTCAGCCACCACTGTCATTGTACCTCCTTTCAGTTATCACACAGTGACCCCTTGGACACTCTATTTTCCTTATTTCCCCATTATCCCCAAGTTGATCTCACTCTGCTAGACTTGTCGCTGAAAAGATATGTGCTGGGTCTGTATTTTGTACACACCAGCATGTATTGTAGAGTTTGTACTGAGGCGAGTTAGTGCGTTTATCTAACATCATCATCTTCTGTCCTTAAATGTATTCAGTGTGATATGAAAAGCAAACAGTGATCCAATTCCAGTCTTCTTACACTGTGCAGTTCAGTGGCCTTCACTCAATTTGAGACCAGAGCTACTTGAGGGACAAACAGACAGAGCAAACTCAAAGGTTACGTCTCACTGGAGGTCAATTTTACATTTCCCAAGATGCCCATCTGACAAGTTCACTTATTAAAATACAGAAGCAGAAAACTGACATGCTGAAGTCTAGGAAGTCAGAGCAATGGCTCTTAACCTTTTTTGACTTCAAGGCCCCCCATTGTCTATAACAATATTCAAAGGCCCCATGATGTTTCCAGTTGTTCGTGATTGACAGAGCAGCTTTATTGTCATTTCAACCATATAAAGTGTGTACACAGTGAATCAAAACAACTTTCTTTTAGGAACACAGTGCATATAAAACAGCACCATTGCGAGGCAATGAGGACAAAGCAAGTTTAGTAGAAAATGAAGTGCAGAAATGTATTCAGAATAATACTGATGTTGAGTGCAACAGACATAAACATCAACGTGCTTGTTAGAAGCAGAATTAAAAACAGTATTCATATACAGTGTTAAAGCAGCAGAATATACATGTTGCTGTAGCAGTAATTTAGGAACAATGTGAACTAGTCACAAGTGGGAGTGAGGAATGGTCAAGTTAGCTAAAATCTCTTTAATAAGGTGTTTGAACACAGTTGTATGGCTGCAGTGTGTGAAAACAACCAGCCTATAATGGTAAAAATCCACCCACTCATTTTTTTATAATCCCAAATAAATTATAAACGGTCTCTCTGAACACGCAATTCCAGATTTATCCCTACGTTGACGTCATAATAGATGACGTATAAATCCCGCTAATTTGTGACAATCTCTGCCCTATTAGCAAAGACACAGCCATGAGTGAGAAGCAGCAGTCTGCCATTACTGTTCTTGATGGAGATAAACAATATCAGTGTCAAAGAGGCATTACAAGTGTTGTTTTGGGATGCATCAACATACATAGGATTCGCCATAGACTCCCTCCATCTGAGCTGCTGAGAATACTGTGGCTACATTTTATTTTTGTGATAGCATGAGACTAGCTATGTTATTATTTTTAATCGCACCAATGCTTCCCGTCTGTGTAATTCATAAACGTGCATTTATTATGCACAGTACAATCAGATGACTGACTTTTAAACCAATTCCGGTTCGAACATAAGGCTGAACACCGTTACTGAGAGTTTCTGACATTTTCAGTGCGTGAGATTGTCCTGTTTTGTTTTTGCCGGCTCTTAAAGCTCCACCCTCTTTTAAAAAGGGGGACGGGAGCACCAGCTCATTTGCATTTAAAGGGACAAAACAAAAAACAAAAAAAGGGCACGTTTTGCCCAAGCGGCTCTCTCTATTGAAACCAATACGAAAGTGACTTAGCTAGAGACTGGCTGCAAAAGAGAGTCAATCCCATAGACTGCCCATGTTAAAATGCCCAACTTTACAGCAGAATTGTTTTTTTTACAGCCTGGTACAAGAAGTGGTTTTGGTCTATTTAGCTAATTTCGTCCTTCATGTCAACTGTGAGGGGGGTGAATTTTTTTTATAACTCATCCGTTTAAGTTATATTAAGCCTTAAAGTTGTGCATAATTAAGGGCATGGCCACTTGAATGACAGGAGGATTGCCGCTGCTGTCATAACTGTTACGCTAGGCGGATGTGGTTACAGCAACAAGCTCCACCCACGTCCCGCCTGTTTGCCCATTTTCGATTATCCAGGAGTGACACGGTTCCAAGATGGAGACCGAATCCCACCCACTATGAGCTTAAAAATTGCCCTTCAGAAACCTACGGGTAACATCACGGACACTACAGTCGTAGCCAAAAGTTGAGAGAATGACACAAATATTAGTTTTCACAAAGTTTGCTGCTAAACTGCTTTTAGATCTTTGTTTCAGTTGCTTCTGTGATGTACTGAAATATAATTACAAGCACTTCATGTGTTTCAAAGGCTTTTATCGACAATTGCATGACATTTATGCAAAGAGTCAGTATTTGCAGTGTTGGCCCTTCTTTTTCAGGACCTCTGCAATTCGACTGGGCATGCTCTCAATCAACTTCTGGGCCAAATCCTGACTGATAGCAACCCATTCTTTCATAATCACTTCTTGGAGTTTGTCAGAATTAGTGTCTTGTCCACCCACCTCTTGAGGATTGACCACAAGTTCTCAATGGGATTAAGATCTGGGGAGTTTCCAGGCCATGGACCCAAAATGTCAACGTTTTGGTCTCCGAGCCACTTAGTTATCACTTTTACCTTATGGCACGGTGCTCCATCGTTGTTGGATTGTTGGAAGAAGTTGCTGTTGGAGGGTGTTTTGGTACCATTCTTTATTCATGGCTGTGTTTTTGGGCAAAATTGTGAGTGAGCCCACTCCCTTGGATGAGAAGCAACCCCACACATGAATGGTCTCAGGATGCTTTACTGTTGGCATGACACAGGACTGATGGTAGCGCTCACCTTTTCTTCTCCGGACAAGCCTTTTTCCAGATGCCCCAAACAATCGGAAATTGGCTTTATCGGAGAATATGACTTCGCCCCAGTCCTCAGCAGTCCATTCGCCATACTTTTTGCAGAAGATCAATCTGTCCCTGATGTTTTTTTTGGAGAGAAGTGGCTTCTTTGCTGCCCTTCTTGACACCAGGCCATCTTCCAAAAGTCTTGGCCTCACTGTGCGTGCAGATGCGCTCACACCTGCCTGCTGCCATTCCTGAGCAAGCTCTGCACTGGTGGCACTCCGATCCCGCAGCTGAATCCTCTTTAGGAGACCATCCTGGCGCTTGCTGGACTTTCTTGGACGCCCTGAAGCCTTCTTAGCAGTGCAGTGGAAAGTTTTTTTCGGGATTAAGTTAAATTTCATGGCAAAGAAGGACTATGCAATTCATCTGAGCACTCTTCATAACATTCTGGAGTATATGCAAATTGCTATTATAAAAACTTAAGCAGAAACTTTTCCAATTTCCAATATTTATGTAATTATCAAAACTTTTGGCCACGACTGTACATCCATATTTTTCAGAATAGAGTTTATGGTTTTTCCTCATTCCCTAAAAGTAGCAATTTTAATAAGCTACAAAAAATGATCTGTCAGGTATTTTAAGCTAAAACTTCACATACACACTCCGGGGACAACAGAGACATATTTTACACCTTGCAAAAAGGAACATAATAGGTCACCTTTAAATCACAGGCAATTGGTATTATTTTAGGATTAAAAATAAGGATTTAAAAAAAAAAACATTTGTACTCAATTTTTACCTGATAAAATATTTTACACTGCCCTCCAAAAGTTTGGAACCGCCCTAGAAAAGTGGGGTTTTGGACAAAATTGGCATGAATCCCTTTTAATTTGTGATAATTTTGCACTGATAAGGGACAACAAACATATTTTATTACATAAACAGTTTATACATAGAAAAAAAAAAAACTTACATTTTCGATTCATCAAAATATCCAGCATAGTTGCTCTATTACAGCTCTGCATAATCTGGGCATCCGACCTGTTAGTTTATTCAAACATTGACTTGATATATTACTCCAAGCCTCCTGAAGGATTGCCCTAAGATAATTCACACTGGCCAAGTTTAAACCAGTAACCAGGCATCACAGCTGACAAAGGGCATGTCTGACTTTGACATGTATATATTGCCATTATTATGTAATCAAAATGAAAATTATTATTGCTGGTCTTCGATGATAATGTCAAGTTACTTTAATGTACTTTAACCACACTTGGGGTCAGGCGTGTTTCCAAACTTTTGGAGGGCAGTTTATATCTTGGAATAACTAGAAAAAAATGTAAAATCCATTTTATATATATATATATATATATATATATATATATATATATATATATATATATATATATATATATATATATATATATATATATATATATATATATATATATATATATATATATATATATATATATATATATATATATATATATATATATATATATATATATATATATATATATATATATATATATATATATATATATATATATAT
>NC_133362.1:26210828-26303875 GCF_049309525.1 Garra rufa | reverse complement strand
ATATTTAAACACATTTATGTTTTAGAGAATGTAGTTAATATTTGCATCATTAATGATTTCATCTGATCCACCTGATATAACCACGATTAGTGCATCACTAACACACACACACACACACTATACATTTGCACTCTATGTAGTCCAGCAATGTCTTGTGTGTATGTATAGTTACATGTTTGTGCACAGTACAATAGATGCTGATTTGAACTAAAGGTTCTATTCAAAGTCATTAAACTGCATTTATCCATCCATTAACAATCCTGTTATAATTTACTGCTTAATGCACTAGCAGACAGCATTATCACATGGCCGCATATATAGTTAATTTAACTTCATTTATAAGGCAACTGATTCATTTCCATGAGGGAATTTTATTTAAATACTTGACTTAATTAAGATACAGTTAAATATTGGGCTATTCAGAGTGAAATAGATACTCATTACTCCACTGATGTGAACCGCTTTCTAAAAAAAATAAAAAATAAAAAAATCAGAGCCAATCCCCAAGCTTTGTTGACTCAAGTTGTTATCAGTGTCTCTCTGCACTGATCAGATAATGAAGCAAGGAATGCATCAGCCCCTCGTCTGGACACACAACGGCCATGCTTGCTCATTAATCACCTGAGAGGACAAGGGAAAATAAACCTTCAACTGTTCGAGATGGCCTTTCAGTTACGGAAGGACCCAGCATGATTGAGAGTTTGCCATTGCCATGTTCTTCAGCATGTGTCCATCCAGACACGCCAGCTACAGCCAAATGGCTAAAATTGGGCTCTAGATTGGCAGCTTCAATTGAATCGTTGGCAGGCAGAGTGGAAGTGCTTGTGTTTTTCTACTCTACCCAGGTGACACTCGGTCAATTAGGTCAAGCTTGACTTTCGAAAAGTGTGTGATGCCTAGCCACAAGGTAATATTTCTCAACCTGGTGATAAAAAGAAACACTTCACAAAATTAAAGAGAAGAACCTGGAGTCTCTCGGTGCGGAAAAAAAAAAAACTGATTAAAAGGGAGTATCTTTGGAGGCCATTAACAATCTTATCACTTGAATAGATCAAAAGTACTGGAGGCATAATATTACAATGTTATAGTAAATACAATTATTAGAGATGCACAGTTACAGCCAAAATAATTAATAATGTCATTTCTGGTTGATAGTCAAAAGAGAAAATAGACTGAAAAACATGGCTGAAGAGGTGTATGTAAAATGATCTGGTTTAATTGGATCTATTGTAAACACAAATGATGATGATGATGGATGATATATTAGCATAAAAGAGGTCACGTTTATGGCTGATACGACAAACGCACCTTTGTATGCGTGTTGAGGCTCTAAAACAACAAACTTTAATTTTAGGGCTGTGCCATATGACAATATTCAATCATGAAATTAATTTATTGATTCCCTTATGCACTACCATTCAAAAGTCTAGAGTCGGTAAAGAAAGTTGCTTTTTTTTTTTAAAGATGTAGAAGTTTTTACTGTCTCTGTCCCCAGATCATTTTAATGCATTCCTGCTGAACAACAGTATCATTTTCTTTAAAAAAAATATTCCTGACCCCAAACTTTTGAATGGTAGTGTATATAGAGCAGACAACGCAACCTACATGAGAACCTGAGAGACTGAATGAGAGATAGAAAAAAATAATAATCCTATTCTGTCATCCCTAGATAAGAAAACTGAATTTATCCGGTGGTCTTCGGTACATGTGTATAGCTGTTTCACAAAGATTAAACAAAAGCAAAATCTTAAGGGAAAGAGATGTGTTAGAACTTATTTGATTCCATTCCAAAGTATTTAAACAGAGTTAATTAAACATTTATTATTTTGTGCCAAATTAATTAAAGTAATAACTCTCGAATGAACACTACATTTAACTTTCAAATATCCTAAACTAATATCCTCAAAGTTTCCCTCTCACAAACACTTCTAACTAGAGAGATTTATGCATGCTCCAAATTGTCTGTATCTATTTTAAGACGTGAAACTTCCTTAGTGAAACTTCCTACTGTTTCAGTGAAACACAGCCTGTTCTTTCAGTCAAGTTTAGTTCTGGAAGTCAAAATCCTGCAAATCAAGGTAAAAAAGATCAGACAACACAGAAAGTGCACTTATGATATTTTTAGATTTCATAATTAGGACTAGCTCTGTTTAATGAGAAAAGGAACACAGACATGATCAAGTCAGCAAACATACAACTAATTAATTTTCACATTTTCTGGAGTACAAGCACCATTTTTTAAAGAAGAAAAGCTTAGCAATATGGATGGCTGGCTGCCATTTCAAGAGATCATCTTAAAAACATTTGGTATCTTGTAATAAAGTGAACAATGCTAATATAACCATCACCAAGATAATGTTATAAATGGCTGGCTAAGGTGTAGAAGGAATGTTGAAATAATTAATTTATGACAATTTAGTAATTTGACAGAGTATACTATGGTTTTCCAGCAAAAGTGTTATATATTAATTTCTTTACATCTAGAGTTACATTGCACCTTTGTGTAAAAATAAATAATTTGAACTACTGAAAAACTGAACATATATATATTATTGAGCCCTGAAAAGCACATAAAAAAGGAATCATAGGAGTGTGAAAGTCAAGAACACTGAGGATTTAAACCAAACCTCATTACCAATATGACAGAAAAAGAATTAGTGAGATGGTGAAGTCTTTAACATGCTTTATAAGGCTCAGGCTAATAATAATTTCCGTCAATGGACAGTCTCATTATATTAGAGGTCTTATTTTCAAAAAGAGTTGAATATTTGCAGAGCGAGCTGCTTCATCCATGATGACTTTTGAACAACGAGAGGGAATTACATTGACTTTGATGGAAATAGCGCTTTAAATGTCGGACCATAAGCCGTAGCTCAGCTTTGATTAAGAACGGATCTCCATGTCAGACGTTCTGTTTGTTCGTCATGGACACAATTAACTCAACATGACTACCTTTGTATTTCACCACGTTCTGCTGGCTGGTGAGCGCTCTTTTAAAAACCGAACACGGCGCAAGGCTTTTAAATCATAATTGGCAAGTTGCTGCTTGCCTGCCAGGAGACCCTTTGAAACTTCCCAAAGAAACTAAGTTTTAGTCGGTTTGTCAGGCAGTCAATGAAACATTGGGTATGAGCACGAAAACTGCAATGTCCTCCATCCAGACACAGATCAACATCATTTATAGATCTATTTACAGACCTTAATTGGGGTAGACACCATATTGAATTTAACAAGAAAACAAGGCTGCGAGGGAAGGCCTTACAGTCTTTACAATGGCACGTACTTTAACCTCTTTGGCATATTTTGGATTTTTGACTGATTTTGGCATACCTGAATTTAAAACAGTGACCTACTCACATACATTGGAGTAACTTGATAAAAATGGTCTCATTAACACATGGGTGGAAAAATTATTATTTTCTGCTGTATTTTTTCATAATTTTATGATAAACACAAATAAAAAAAATCGAATTCCGATAAGTCCGAGAAGTTTTTATTTGAAAGTCTGCTTTTAAAAATCTGTTTCGCCCATCGTCCTGCAGAAAGTTTCTTTTGATTTCACTAGGTGCCAGTAAACAGAAAAAAAGAAGTTTCTTTGTAACATTTTTTTGTTTTTAAAAGTTATTGAGATTTATTTTATAAGGAAGGCAATATGTCCTCTAGGCCTCTCCATTTTTCAAGATAATGATCTGAATTCAAAAGTGTCCCATTCCCACATACATTGGGCTAAATGGATAAAAATATCTCATCTCTCATTTTACACAAAACATCTTAAATTTTAACACATGGGTGGAATAATTCTTAATTGTATTGTATTATATTTGTTCACAATCAAACGCTAATGCGCTAGGGGGCAGTGCGCATTTCGAGTGCTGAGCACGCTCCTTCCACATGTTTGGAAAGGCACAAATCAACAACGGATTGGTGCACTCAAGGATCTGATTGGGAGCTTTTCGAACATATGACACATTACATGATGACATAATCACCCGTCATTAGAAACATATTAAAGCAAAATTAGTAGACACCGCACCATTCAATTCCATCGCACACATTCATGGTTCCATCTGTAATATATTGTAAAGCCATTTAGCTATAAAAGCTCACAGAAAAGTGAGCATAGTCTCATTTTAAAGATAACAACTGAATCTAAGTGCAGATATCAAGTGGCCACTTTTTGCACCGAAGTAGTAATAAGAGCAGGAATGTGACGTAAGTGTTTATTTGTTTACAGAAGTTATTTCCATCATCGTGATGCTTTTCATAATTCTCTGTAATGTGTTAGATCTATTAAATAAACTACATAATCACATTTTGGAGAATGATAGCTTTCATTTGAAATATGACTGTGCGTTCACACCGCCGCCGGTGAGAGCGTCAAAGTGGCCGGAAGTCATTCATTTTCAATGTGAGCCGGCGGCGAGAAGCGGCGAGAGCGGCGCGGCGCGTTTTGGGCGGTGTGGGCGTCGGGGAGAGTTGAAGTCAGGTCAACTTTATGGTAATGAGCTATGACGCGGCTCGGCGGCAACCAATCGGAATGTAGAAGTTCACCGCTGAAAGGTTTCCAAAGAACGCAGTCGTGTAAACTTGGTTCCGGCCACATTAGTTCCCAAGGAAAATGGAGAAGTTAATTATTGCTGTGGCGGGTTTCCCCATAATCTACGACGTGTCCCTGCTTTTAATTTTGCACTTAACCATGAACACAAAACACTATACAAATGGCTTTTAATTGGTTTATTTCGTTAGCAAACATGTAACTACAATTAAATTCAATGTCTTATTTTCATGTTTAAAATATTTAATGAGGTTAACTAACTTACACCCTACTTGTTGTCAGTCTGCACAAGATCGAAATGCTTGTTTGCTTTGCGGCCGCTTTAAATACAATACCAAGCGTTCGATCGTCAGAGCGTCAAGGAATCTTTCTACAGCGTTGCTTGCAGGGCGGCCAGAGCGAATTTTGACGCTCTCGCCGGCGGCGGTGTGAACGCAGTGACTCATCTATGTTTGGCAAGTTTGAGCTTGTGACATTTCTGTGCTTATGTGGTCATGAAAACTTGCACATTTTTAAGTACTGCGGTTTAAATCTTTAAAGCGTAATCAGCGTAATCAGAAGCGAAAGAGAACTAATTTCACTATGAGGAGTATTGAACGTTATTGTCACTTTATAGGCTTTGAACAATTAAATACACAATCCTTGTAAACTGTATTTTAGGTCTTTAGTGAAAGTAAACAGCTGAGAAAGAAAACGTGTAACAGTATTGCATCCAGGCAGCTCTTAAAGTGACAGCAGTCTAATATTCCTGTTGTCTGTCATTCATGTTAATCTTACTACTTTAGTAACTTTAATAAGAAAAAAAAAATTACATTTAATTTACACAGTGAAGAGTATGCAGTGTTTTTATAGTACATTTGATTACTTTATACAAATGCTGCATTTCTTATTTGCTCTACTGTAGTTTTTTTGTCCTACTGTTTGAAATTAATTTCTTAGACTTATTTAATCGCTGACTTGTATTTAGGTTTTTTTTTGTTTTTTATTATTATTTAGGCTAGTATTAGTTTTTTGTGATATTAACACTGGTGACAAGAATCATAACATTTCTATAGTATCAAATTTTTATATTATAAAGGCCCCATTTAAAACAAAAATAACTATATTTTGATACATATAATTACCGTAAAATAAAATTACTGTGATAAGATGTCATATCGCCCACCCCTAGAATACAGTGGACTTCTA
Source organism: Garra rufa (assembly GCF_049309525.1). NCBI lineage: Eukaryota > Metazoa > Chordata > Actinopteri > Cypriniformes > Cyprinidae > Garra > Garra rufa. Next base: position 26,298,132 of record NC_133362.1, on the reverse strand, counting down.
CCACTGACAGTCTTGTTTTCATTCCTGTCAAAAATCAAATATGGCGCTGCCCTAACTTAGGTCTACAGGCCTTTTAGATTGATTAAAAAAAATTCTATTTTATTCCTGTGATTTCAAAGCTGAATTTTTAGCATCATTACTCCAGTCAAATAATCCTTCAGAAATAATTTTAATATTTTGGTTTGCTGCTCAAAAAGCATTATAAATTTTATCATCAATTTGAATGAGAGAATAACAAAATTGATCTAAAATAGAAATCTTTCGTAACATTATAAATGTCTTTATCATCGCTTTTGATCACTTTAAAGCATCCTTGCTAAATAAACATTCATTTCTATAATTTTTTTCCCCAAACAAAAATATACTGACTCCACGCTTTTGAATGGTATGGTGTATGTTGCAATTTTTGGATTTCTGGTGTATGTTGAAATCTTTGGATTTTTCTATTCATCAAAGAATTCTGAAAACTGTTTTAAATATTGATAATAATAATAAAAAATGTTTCCTGAACAGCAAATCAATATATTAGAAAGATTATGTGACACTGAAGTAATGATGCTGAAAATTTAGCTTTGATCACAGGAATAAATTGCATAAATTTTCAATATATTCAAACAAAAAGCAGTTATTTTAAATAGTACAAATATTTCAGAATATTACTGCTTTCGCTGTATTTTGGATCAAATAAATGCAGGCTTGGTGAGCAGAAGAGACTCCTTTAAAAACATTGCTCTTACTGTCCAAAAACGTTTGACTGGTAGTGTAGGTTTTTTTGAATTTGCACTGGCCCCATGACAAAAAAAGTCCATGTAACGACCAAAAATTCTGGTTTAGAGCGAAATTTATAATAAACTTATCTAATCCTGTCATACTTTACATTAAAAAAAGTTGTTATTTAAAACAAAACAAAAAAAAATTAATTTCAACCCTCTCATTTTTGGAAATATTCACCTGCAACAATTACTGGTCAATGGCAGCTCTACTAAAATGGACATTCCAAGTTAAACTAGGTGATGCATGGTAAAGGGCTCTCAACTAGGCAATTGATTTCAGACAATCTCACTGGAAATGATTCTGAGTATCATAAAATACCCGTTCCAGGTCTGATTTATGGAGTCGACGGGAATATGAAGATTGACACATTTCATTTTCTTCCAGCGTGGCCATCCTGAACGCCATCAAAAAGAAAATGTGCAGGCAGCATATGTTTTCATTAGCCAGGATGGATTAATGCGCGGGCTTATACAGCTTCAATATACTGGCAGGAGAGAGACTGTTGACTAGCAGTGTCTGTTCTCCGCTTCGGTCGGACAAGAGCTTACCGAATAATAATTCAAATGACTTTTCTCAGAGTACATTCCGCCGAAATAAAACCCATCCCACCAGCTGTCCAACTGCTTGGCAGACTCACTATGATGGCCAGTCTTGACGAGATGGCACGTAGATGCCGAAAAAAATCTGCCAAGCTGAAAGATAATTTACCATGCGGAGATGAGGCTTTCTTAATTTGGCATCATCCATCTATGACATATCATAATGCCCAACATTCAGGTGTGACACGAAACTCAGAAACAGCACGGCACAAAACCCATTTCTACAAAACATCTTCGACTAGCACAAAGAACGCTCAATCCCAGAAGCACGAGGAAATTTATGCATACTACATGCCAGCACTAAATGCACAAAGCCTGTCTCTTCTCCACTTACCAGTGATCAACCGAACACAACCGCTCCCCAGTTTCAATTAAAATGCCCAATTAAACCCAAGCTGGGCAGACTAATGTTGTTAAGTAATCTGAGTTCACAAAGCTGCCCGATTTATTATTGTTCCCTATATCCTGCGCACATTTTAATTTCTCCAGTTATAGCAGCAATTAAACCTGCTGCTGCATTGTTTACCATCACAGAAACTCTCATTTGAATCTCGGCTATTAATGGAGTGAAGATGACAAACAGGCGGCTATTACCTTAACAGCTACCACACCGTTCTGCAGATGAATGAAATATTTAAACTGCACTTCACATTTAGAGTGTTATTTTATACACAACCTCAATGAAATAACCGGTGAACTCATGCTTAACAAAGCCTTGATAGAAAAACACAGCACTGAATCTTTTAAACTGCTCTATCTCCACTAAATAATAAAAAAAGCATTTATTAAATATTATATAAACATATTTTTGTATATATTTGTGCTTGTGCTACTGAACAAAAGACAACAACGAAGCTGCAAAGCTCATGCTTCACGTCAAGCATGAAAAGCCTTCAATGTGCCGTCTGCTGGGAATATCCTGCCACACATTACATTAACATGCTTTATAAATATGATGCAAGGGGAGCAACTCAATGGTAGGAATACAAATGCAAGCATCGTTTTTCAAAGGATAATAGCCTATCGCAGGGAAGCACATTTTGCTGCCATTTGGCAGGGTTGGGGCAAAAAAAAAAAAAAAAAAAAAATCAAGACGCCTCCACGGTGGGTACAGCAATCTTGGCAGGAGCTAACAGAAAGCTGCTTTTGATTTCCTGACCAACAACCCTTCCTATGACCTCCTCCATCTCCTAGCCGCCTTTTAATCTCCGTCTGAGGGTGGAAATGACCCATGACTTCTCAGTGTGTGCCATCAAGCACTTTACGTTAAGCCTCTCCAAACTATCATCTCTTACACCCACTCTTCTACACCGTAAAAAAAAAAAAAAAAGCAATCTCATGACTGCTATAACCTCTCGGTCGCGTTACCTTTCTAGTCATCCAAGACCACCTTAACGCAGCTCCCCCATCAACTCGAACAGTGAGCTACAAGCTCTGTTTCTGTAGCTTACAATAACCCCAATATGAACCCTTTGAAAATAGGAAACCTTTGAGTTTTAGTCAAGGAATACATGTTAAACATGGGGCTATGAACTCTGAGTGAATCTAAAACTATTCCCAATCAAAACCAAAAGTAAAATCCTTGCTAATAATGTCCTCCTTTAAAGTAACATACCAACAGGCCCTGCTTACAACTTCCACCTTGTCACTTAAAAAATGAAATCTCTAGTGGTGATCACTGATTGTTTTGAATGAAGGGGCTACAATTTTGTTACTTACCGCAAGTGCTTTGGACAGTCTTGTTCGGAAGTCATTAAGGACAATTGCGATAATTTCATGGTGGGGAATGTAGGCATTTCCAGCCAGCAAGTAGACTTTCCTTGTACGCACTAAGTCTAGTGCATCCTGGAATGGGACCTTTGAAGTGGAAAAATAATAATTTAAATGAATAGTTTACCCAAAAATGAAAATTCTGTCATTAATTACTCACCCTCATGTCGTTCCAAACCCATAAGACCTTTGTTCAATCCAAAAGCTTTCTGACACTGCATAGACAGCAACGCAACTGACACGTTCAAGGTCCAGAAAGGTAGTAAGGATATCATTACAATAGCCCATTTGCCATCAGTGGTTCAACCGCAATGTTATGAAGCTACGAGAATACTTTTTGTGTGCAAAGAAAACAAAAAATAACAACTTTATTCAACAATTTCTTCTCTTCCGTGTCAGTCTTCGGCATGCGATCAGGACACCACTGATGTCACATGGACTACTTTAACAATGTCCTTACTACCTTCCTAGGCCTTGAACGTGTCAGTTGTGTTGTTGCCTATGCAGGGTCTGAAAGCTCTCTGATTTCATCAAAAATATCTAAATTTGTTTTCCGAAGATAAACGAAGGTCTTATGGGTTTGGAATGACATGAGGGATTTTCATTTTTGAAAGAACTTAATGAATTTGATGATTTGAAATTAACCTTTCTAGTATGCTGTATTTTACAAAGTTACAGATCATTTTTATGTTAGAATTAACTTACTTTGTAGAAATCATATTCTTCCAGTGTGATTCCACTTAATCCATAACTGGAGGCAATGAGCTTGTCTTTTAGGGTTTTCTTCTCCTCTGCACTCACCTGTAAAATGAAAAAAATGCACAGTTGACATTTAGTTTGAACTACAAGAGATAAAGGGACAACATCTGGCAAAGACACAAATCATTTATTACCACAATTCAGAGAGCAACTTGAAAGAAAAGCTGCAGATTAAATTATCATGTAAAAAGGTTATGACAAAATATATTATTTAGCATTTATTCAGTGACATAATGGCATTAGCATTTATTTACGGCTAGAAAATACAAGCATTCAGGCATAGCTCTGAAATCATATTAGGAAAGTTAAAAGAGTGGAACTGAAAGATATGAACTAAAAGATTAACTGTTTTAGGTGTAGAACAACTGCCCCCTACAGGAATGTATGTGAAAACACACTGAACTTCCATTGGGCCCAGACCAGAACATAACGATCAATGATCATGATGGGATCGTTCAAACATAACATAAAAAGTTAAATAAAGGTACTAGCGATGAACACTTTCAATGTTTTAGTTACAAACATTAGATAAAGTGATTAGCCATGCTGGACAAGAATTTTGAATTCTGATTATTATGAAATCTGAAATCACTATACCATATTGTGTCTGTGAATGTATCTACTATGAAAATGTTATTTTTCAGGTTTTGTACTCTAAAATAATGAACATCAAAAGAATGGGAATTGGGAGAGGTTTCAACAATCAAATTAATATGGAAAACAGTCTCACCGTCTCATACTTCAAATTATTTTTATGCAAAAAGTCAGTCTTGTGCCTTGAAGGAAGGCAACTAAACCGGTAACGGAAAAGATCCATTTCCTGTTGGATAAACCATCGCCTGAGGTCCTCCCTGAAATGAAATAAAAGTATATGGTTTATACCTTTTTTTTTTTATATACCTTACATTCCAAAATTTGCCTATAAATTGTCCTAAATATTGGACTACCAGTCCAAATTTTTGAACAGTAAGATTTATACTGTTTTCAAAGAATCTCTTCTGCTCACCAAGCCTGCATTTATTTGATCCAAAGTACAGCAAACAGTAAAATTTGAAATATTTTTACTATTTAAAATATCTGTTTTTTATTTTAACTTGTTTCAAAATGTAATTTATTCCTGTAATTTCAAAGCTGATTTTTTGTTCAGAAGAACAGCATAATTTCTTTTCCAAAAAAAAAAAAAAATTTATACTGACTCCAAGCTTTTGAATAATATAGTGTATAATGCTACAAAATATTTTTATTTCAGATAAATGCTGATCTTTCTTTTTTTGGATCTTTCTATTTATTAAAGAACCCTGAAGAAAATATACTCAACTGTTTTATATATTAATAATAATAATAAAATGTCTCTTAAACAGCAAATAAAAGCATATTAGAATGATTTCTAAAGGATCATATGACATTGAAGACTGGAGTAATGATGCTAAAAATTTAGCTTTGATCACAAGAATAAATTACATTTGAAACTGTATTAAAATAGAAAGCTGTTATTTTAAATAGTACAAATATTTCACAATATTACTGCTTTGCTGTATTTTGGATCAAATGAATTCAGGCAGGTGAGCAGAAGAAAATTATCTAAAATACATTAAAAATCTTACAGTTTAAAAACTTTTGACTGGTAGTGTACATTTAAAGAGAATATGACTTAGGGGCAAAACCCTGTATGTAGGTCTGTAAACTGTTCAACTTCAACTTAGATTATAAATGTTACAAAAATACACATTCATAGCTTAAGTTTCAGCACATTTAAAAAAACAGATTAGTATCATTTATAAAAAAGATAATTGGCCAAACCAAATTGAATAATGAATCACACATTAATGCACATCCTGAATTGCACATTAATAATACTTACGTCTGGCAATAAGCCAAGCGCAGAATAAAATGGGAGATGTGGTCTTTTCTTCGTTTATCATATTCAGATGTTCCTCCCTGAATCTTTTGGTCACTCTGGGTTATTAGGGCAGATTGTTGAGGGAAAAAAAGAGATATAAAATAAATAATTTACTCATTTAAAAGGATCGAAGAAATAAAGCCAACATAAAATGAATAATTTTTCTATGATTTACAGTCAAACCAAAATTTGTACATACACCTTTAAAATGTCTCACATTATTAGTTTATTAGCTATAGTTTAGTAAATGGTATTAAAATATGATAAGTACTTAATAATTAAACTGTGTCAGAACAAATTAATCATGATAATGTCAGATAATTTTGATAGAAAGATATGTAACAAAACATGTTCAGGTCAAAGTGTCAAATCAAAGTTTTGGTCTCAAATTTACTGGTAGTCCACTGTATGAAGAATTGTTGGGTATAATATGTCACAGTTGACTTTATTTTGCTATCCTCTCGTACATAATTTAACTATAGTGTCCTGCACCCACTAGTAAAAATATAAAAAATTATATCTGGTGTCGGAGTACTTTTTGGTTTGACTGTATAAGCAAAATATAGTAAAAAAGAAAATATTCATAGTCTTTTCATAAGTTGTGTATGTGGGATAGTTTCATTATAGACAAATGCATGTTGTGAAGATTTGTAAAATGTTTCTTTTTACAAAAATGTGCAGCATGATTAAAAAAATTTTAAACAAGCGACGTGTTCTCACCAATTCTGTCCTGAGTGGGAAGTTCAGACTTTGAAATTCAGTTTCCAATTTCTTGGTGTACAGCTCTGAACTTTTCACATGGCTCACCCCAAGGTTTTCAACAGTCTTGAGCACTTGGAAAAGCACACAGTAATTATACATACACATATATTATAAGCACATTCAAATAATTAAATAACCCTGAACTATGCAGATGACTCACATTTCAATCTCTCCACTGCGAAGGTTTCAAACTCAGTGAGAGAGATGTTCTCCAGAGGAGGCTGCCCATAAAACTGAAGACAGTGATCATACAGATCATTCTGAGAGCTGCCGATCAGCTTCTTTCTTCTGCCTGGAAACTGCATTGCAATTCTAGACACAGAGTTTGAACAAGTTTACTAAAACTTGATGTGACATCCTTGAAAATCATGTTGATCTGATCCATATAAAACCACTGACAGACCTGCAGCGTGTATAATAAATTAAAGTCAAAGCAGTTGACGATCAATAAAGACTCTCACAGCTCTCATGAAAGCTCATAAACAGTAACTATCATTTGTAAACTTGAATAATTCTAACGTTAGGTTAACTAGCTAACATAGTTCATAGTTTAAGTATCACCACTGGCTTTCTTTCACCAGACCTCATGCGTATTAACATTAAATATGTATGTCACAATAATATCAGGCGTGTGTATATATATATATATATATATATATATATATATATATATATATATATATATATATATACAAAATATTTTTTGAATGTAACTGTCATCTTATAACAAACTCACATCTCAAAACAATCGCTGCCTGTGTCTTCCCGGAGCCTGAATCCCGCCAACGAGCTGACGTTCCAAACAAAGCGCGGGTATATGACGCCACTCTAAAAACTCACCAATCATGTTGCGCGAAAGGCTGTTTCCGGGGGCTGTACTGTGTTCTGTTTTCTGGTGAATAGAAGCCTGAATCATTTCCACAGAATCGGTTCTTTTGAACAGTTCGTTTCAAACAATTAGTTATACTATTCTTGTACATCTTGACGTATTACTTTTTTCATGTGGTTCCTTACGTTCCAACAAAGCTATATTTCAGCATATATTGTGGGTTTTATGGGCATTTTTTGGTTACTTATTTAGAACTTAGGCTGAAAACCATAAAACCGTCGTACAATTAAGTCGTAAAAACATTAACGTTAGATACCGAACGTTTTATTTGTAATATTTTTATTATTCGGCTTTTAAATTAACTTTTCGCCCTATCAGGCAAATGCTCGGGTTTTTTTTTTTTTTTTTATTAGCTCAAATTCAGCTAATTTTACAGTAGCCAGGGGGTGAACAAAAGGGAAAAATTCTACAAAATTATACAGAAATAGAAAAAGAAAAGTAAATAAAGCAAGTAAATACATATAAAATATTATATAATTATATAAAAACATGGAAATGTTTACATACATTAACACACTTAACAGCTTTCTTATTCATCAGATTGTAAATGGATTTTAGGTATTGCTTTACCTCTGATTTCAGAATGAGAAATAATGGTTTATGACTGCCAAACTTGCATTTATGTATATCTACTAAACTTTGCCAACAAAAGTAACAGATTAATCAAATAATATTCCTTAGGGAATGACATGTCATAAGTGAAAAAAACAGACAAAATATTTTCAAAACAAAGTTGAAAGCTGATAAGATCTCTTATAAATGTGCAGAAATCTGACCAAAAATTGGTTGAGTAAGGACAACTCCAAAATAAATGAAAAAATGTTTCTGTACGTAGACCACAAAATGTACATAGTGTATCAATATCACAGTTAAATCTGTTTACGAGGAAATAGTTTGTGGGGTAATATTTATAAATTAGTTTGAAAGAAATTTATTTTACTTTATTTGTGATTAAATATTTATGAGGTAGTTTCCAGATTTTATGCCATATCAAACCATCAACACAGCTATTCCAGAATAGGAGGTCTGGAGACAATATCCCTTTAAAAAAGGTCCCGAAACTGTTGATTATTGTGTTTAACAGAGGAAGAAGAGAAACAAATTCAACCAACAGCAGTGTTAACAGGATCTAAGGATTGCAGAGAAGCTTGTGGACATGTACTTTTGCGAAGCATTTTTAGAGGGGACGACATCCATACAGCAAATTCTTTAGGAGTGATTGGAATTTTAAATTTAGATGAAAATTCAGAATAGGTTGACAGAAGACCTTCTTGATTGAAAAGTTGGCTCACTAAAACTATATCATTAGAAATCCAATTTTCAAAAAACAGTGTTTTAGATTTATATAGAATATGTTTGTTATTCCATATAAAACATCTATTAGGTGAGAAGTTATGTTTATAGATTCAATTCCGGGAGAGAAGCATTTGTTTGTGAAAATTGGATAACTTATGCTCGGTTCAATCCAAATGCTACCGTCCACTGACGTTTGATTCTTTTGAACAAATCGTTCAGACTGGTTTTGGTAACAAGCTCAAATGATTCATTTAAAAGATTAGACTCAAAAGAACGCACTTGTTTTGCATAAGTAATGCAAACAATATAATAAAAACGTCTTTGTATTAATTTCATTTTCAGCAGTTTCATTTATTTTGTTGTTGTTGATTCCAGTACGAACAAACTTTTATAAGTTACTTAAAATGGTAAATAAAATATAAAAATATATAACACCTTACAATAAGGTTCATTAGTTAATTACATTAGTTAACATAAACCAAGAATGAACAATACTTCTACAGCATTTATTAATCTTAGTTACTGTTTACTGATGCATTGTTAAAATCACAAGTTGTGACTGTTAACATTAGTTAATTCACTGTGAACTAACATGAACAAACAATGAACAACTGCATTTTTTTAACTTACATAAACAAAGATTACTAAATAAATAAATGTATTGTTCATTGTTCGTTCAACTTAGTTCATACATTAACTAGTGGTAACAAATGACACCTTATAAAGTGTTACTAATACCTTTAATAAATAGGACCTTTTTAATTATCTTACATTGTGGTAGGCAACTAGGAATAACTTAAAAAATAGAAAACAAGATGAACTTGAGTAAGGTTGCTTTCAAGAAAACTTTCCCTGACTAATGCGTTTCCATTTCAATCCCACAGTAATGTTATAGACATTGTCACATTGTCATATCCATTTGACCTTTTTGTTTCATTCACTCATTCATTTATTTTTTGTGGTCACAAAGCTCTTTCTAGCTCTCTTTATCTTAAAGGAGTAGTTTACTTTCAGAACAAAAATTTACAGATAATGTACTCAACCCCTTGTCATCCGAGATGTTCATGTCTTTCTTTCTTCAGTCGTAAAGAAATCTCCTATCTCCTATAATGGACTTCTATGGTGCCCCTGAGTTTGAACTTCCAAAATGCAGTTTAAATGCAGCTTCAAAGGGCTCTAAATGATCCCAGCTGAGGAAGAAGGGTCTTATCTAGCAAAACGATCGGTTATTTTCAAAAAACATTTTCAATTTATATACTTTTTAATCTCTGAGAGTACACACAGAGCTAGACAAGACGAGCATTTGAGGTTAAAAAAAACAAATAAATTGTACTTTTTTTTTTTTTTTGAAAATAACCGATTGTTTTGCTAGATATGACCCTTCTTTCCTCGGCTGTGATCGTTTAGAGCCCTTTGAAGCTGCATTTTGGAAGTTCAAACTCAGGGGTGTCACGGTTTAGGCGGGTTGAGGAGTGGAGAAGGAGAAACCGGAGTAAATGGCATCAAAAAGTTTAATAAAGAAAAAGACTGAAATTACAAACAAACAAAATCCAGGAGTACACAGAAAAACCAACGTAACGTTATCGACGGACATTGAAACTGAGGAAACAAACAACTTAAATAGGAGTGGCAGGGGGTGTAGCAAATTAACAAGACAGGTGAACCAAATCAAAGCTAATAGGGACAAACCAATAAACACAGAATTACAGGGGGAGACAAAGGGAAAAACCAACTGAAGTCCATGTGAGGGGGAAAAACACTAGGAAACACTGACAAGGGGCACCATAGAAGTCCATTATATGGAGAGAAATCCTGAAATGTTTTCCTCAAAAGACATCATTTCCTTACGACTGAAGAAAGAAAGACATGAATATCTTGGATGACAAAGGGGTGAGTACATTATCTGTACATTTTTGTTCTGAAAGTGAACTGCTCCTTTAATGTTTATGATGTGCATCACTTCAAATAAGTAAAAGGCTGTTTCCATATAAATGTCTAACGGAATGAGCATCGCCTTGCTCTGAAAATATACTGCGTATTGCTTCACAGTATGTGTCATTCTACACAAGAATATACCAGTAACAGACTGTTCATTCTACATTTCAGAGATCTGTGTACTTCCTTATTAAACCCACACACCACTCTAAACATGTGACTGAGCCAGCAGCTGACTGTATCAATCTTTAAAGGATGTTGTGAGAGAACTCATTGTGCTTTCACCTCTCAGGCAGAACGGCTCAACACCCTCTTCCTGCACGCCCTGCTCCATCTAAATCACATTATTTGATCCCTCAGCAGTTTTAGGTCCAGAAATGATTTGTTCAGACATTTTTTTAATGTTACTGAAGATCCAAAAACAAAAGGATCAGTATGTTTGTAAATGATAGGCTACTTAAAATACCATCTGCATGCAGAATCGTGCTCAGCAGGATGTAGCCCTTTGCTTATACTGCCCTCAACTGGCTATAGAGTAGTAGTGTTTATTTAAAATAAGTCTTATGCTGATCAAGGCTGCCTTTTTAATAAAAACATACAGTAATATTGTTAAATATTGCTACAATTTAAAATAACTTTTATTTTCTATGTTAATATATTTTAAAATGTAATTTATTCCTGTGCTGCAAAGCTGAATTTTCAGCAGCCATTACTCCAGTCTTCAGTGTCACATGATCATTTCGAAATCATTCTAATATGCTGCTCCAGAAAAAAATTCTTACTAATATCAATGTGAAAACAGTTGCTGCTGAATATTTCTGTGGAAACCACAATACTTTGATGAAAAAAAATGTTCAAAAGAACTATTTTGTTTTTCCAAATAATACCAAACAACTGATGTGTAAATACTTAGTAATTGTACTTCATTATATTTAAGTATTATTTAAGAGAATTAAGTACCTACCCGAGTTCTAGTGAAACTGAATACTGTAATCGTACTCAGTTATATTTCCATTTCATTTTATTGCTAGTCATCATGACTAGAATCTTTCCTCATCTGAGCAAATTACACTCCAGGGTGAACTTCTCCAGCCACTGACATCAATTCAGTTGTAAACTGTATCTGGACACAACAGGTCATTTATCATTCCTAAAGCAATACATTTGAACTACAGACTTTGTTAACGATGGACGAAATTGACTCAAGTGTGAACATAGTCCACAATCAGTCTGTTTCTCAAATATCAACTATAAAACCCAAGTATACAGGCCAAGCTAGATAATTTTGATATGCAGTATGCATTGTTTTACTATAGTTACATAGAACAAGGAAGTTGGAGCACAAAAAAAGATCTAAATGTCAAGTACAACCAGCTATGTGCAGAAAGCACATCTGTCATTAATTGGGGAAATAAAACATGGTAAATTTAACATTTAAAAGTTAATCAAATATTAACCAGCTTGCTTTCATTTGAGCCATGCAATTATCTATTAGATCAATGAACTTTATGAACTTGCATTTATGAATTAATAGATTGAGGAAGTCCCAGAACACACAACACTAAACACATCCTGTCATGAAAGCAAACACCAATCAAAAGGGAAGAGGTGAATGTCTTGAGCTCTTCTATTGTTCATCTCCTTAAGAAATAAATCAAGCAAACTAAGATTTCTCAGTCTTTCTGAGGGCTTTTCTTGGCTGAGTCATCATTTCTGCAGTACTTTTTCAGAGCGCAGTGACTCACAGGCAGTGCACAAATCATTTTGCCAGCTTTCTTTTAAGATTCTTTCACTAAAGGTGAAGAGACACAGCCTTTGTTCTTTCTGGGAAATGATGTCAAAGCCTGGCAAGGGAAAACTGCTCACCGCGAGTGCACAGACCTCACAAGAGAGGGGGGTAAATCAGATGGAGAAAAATGGAGAACAACAGCGTTGGGGCAGGGTCATCTGAACAGCTGTAGGGAATGATAATGAAACTATGGCAACAGGGTCAAAGGTATTTTGATAGACTTACAAAAGTAGTCTTGACCCTTCCCATCTGGAGGCCTTTAGACTCCCAGTGAGTAAGCACATGGTGGACACACAAAAGAGCTGAAAGACACCTGAGATTTAAAGTCAAATGTTATCCTAGTCTAGCTTTATCAGTAGCTAAATGCAAATTATATAAACAGTTATGAAACTTTCAGCATTTCTTCACACTTGTGAATTGTGCTTAGTTGTATTAAACGGACACTTGTAGTGTATTTCAAATCTTATTAGTATGTTTTTGAAGCACTGTATTTGCAGATAACGGTCATAAAATGAAAGGCCATTTAAGTCTACCAGTCAAAAGTTTTTGAACAGTACCAAACTGTTAGCATTTCTTCACACTTGTGAATTGTAAAGTGTGCACTGTAAAAAGTTTTCACAAGATTCAACTTAAAAACCTAAGTTCAGTAGCTGCCTTAAAATTTTTAAGTTAAATCAGCTTAAAACTACAAGTCATTCTGACTTATTACACTAAAAATGAGTTGATTTAACTTGTCAGTTGAAATGACTTAAGTTGATTTAATTTCAAATCTTAAGGCAGCTGCTAAACTTTAGTTTTTAAGTTGAAACTGGTGAAAACCTTTTACAGTGTGCTTAATTGTATTAAACAGACACTTGTAGTGTAATTCAAATCTTAAAAGTATGTTTTTGAAAAACTGTATTTGCAGATAATAGTCATAAAATTAAAGTCTACCAGTCGAAAGTTTTTGAACAGTAAGATTTTTACATTTTGAAATATTTTTACTATTTAAAATAACTGTTTTCTATTTGAATATATTTTAAAATCTAATTTAATACTGCGATTTCAAAGCGGAATTTTTAGCATGATCACATGATCCTTCAGAAATCATTTTAATATTCTGATTTGCTGCTCAAAAAAACATTATTATGTTGAAAACAGCTGAGTAGAATTTATTCAGGTTTCTTTGATGAATAGAAAGTTCAGAAGAACAGCATTTATCTGAAACAGAAATCATTCGTAACATTATAAATGTTATTATCATCACTTTTTATCAATTTGAAGCATCCTTGCTAAATAAAAGTATTAATTTACATAATCGTTATTATTCTATAATTGTCTTAATAATCTTCTGTCATGCTTTAGATATATTTTTTAAATATATTTCTGATTTGGTGACTAACATACTAACAATTTTAACTGCAGTGTTTTTGCTGTTACTTTTTTTGTTTGTTTGTTTTTTAAATGTGAATGTATTATATTGGAATAAAATAGAAATTACATTATATCTTAGTCTACCATAAATGGTTGTTAGTACACTTTCAGATACAAAAGACATTAATTATGAAATTGCATAAAGATGTATTTAAGTCCAATTTAGGTGGGTCAAAAAACACTCTAAAATTTAGGTAATTGTGTTCAATATGAATGTAAACTATAATGCAATTGTATTGAATTGAAATTAAAATGCAATTAAGTGAATAATAGATATATATTTTTAAGTATATTCTTTCCAAAATATGTTCTCTTTTTAGAATCATGCTAAAATGTACTTCTTCTTTATAAGGGCATGTTTCACTATAAATGTAAACTATAATGCATTGTATTGAATTGAAATTAATATGCAATTAAGTGTCAGGAAATATATCTATTAATTTAAAGTACATCCAATCTCCTTTTAAAAGTATTCTAAAACGTACTTCTTTTTTGTAAGGGCATATTGCAATATTGAATGCAACTGACTTACATTTAAAAACCACTTTCCCTACTTTTGAGTAAACAGAAGTAGTGAGTGGTATGTATGGAATTACAATTTATATCATTTTCCACTGCCAAAGTGTTATTGTTCCTGTTAAAGATCTGAAAGACACGTATGTTCTTACTTGAGAGGAAATTAAAAACCCTCCATGACAAAATGGTACAACAGGTTGAAAACGTGGCATTTTGCTGGTAATACGTGACATTGTTCGTCATATCAGACATGTAAATGCCCTTTTAACAATAAAAGTGAAGTGAAAATGCGAAAAAAAAACAAAGGCTGGGGAACAAAGTGAAAGGTCAGAGTCTTACTTGGGACACACAAGCCGGTAGATACATTTCAAACCACACACAAAAAAGGAACTGCGGTTATACCATTTTGCAAAATTCGCATAGGTAACTACTGATCTCGCCTTGGTATCAAACTAATTAAATTTTATAGTTAATGCATTCCTCTTTCCTGTTCAGACCTCTGCTTCTTTCCTGGAATGAAGCTGAGGTCTGTCTGATGTGTATTTTAAAGTGCAGTTGAGCACGTCAAGTAAATAGACAAAACCTCTCTTTTTGTTTCCATGCAGTCAACTCATGCATCCTGTGGTTAGTGAGAGTGAAAGAGGTATTCCCTGATTTCATTTGGTTTCAGCATCATGTCCACATCCTTACAGAGGAACTATTTAAAATAAAGTGCGGGGAAACATTTCTTCAAGGGTTTTATGAGTTCATTGTTGTGGTTTTGGATCACCATTAAACATATTTGATCACTTTTGGGATTTAACTAACAATAAATAAATTCATTTGTTTTACATATTTAAGTATTTAGATATCAACGTTCAAGTAAAATAATGCAACAATATACTGTACAGGATGACATGCAGAATAGACTCGGTTAATGAATTAATTTGAGCTAAAGTAACATGATTTTTGATCATTTTGTACCAAGTTAATTTCATTGTGTACTGACCATACTACCAGTCAGAGCCTGCATTTATTTGATCCAAAATGCAGCAAAACAGTAAAATATTTTGAAATATTTTTACTATTTAAAATAACAGTTTTCTATTTATATGTATATTAACATGCAATTTATTCTTTTGATTTCAAAGCTGAATTTTTAGCATAATTACTCCAGTCACTTAATCCTTCAGAAATCATTCTAATATTCTGATTCGCTCTTAAAAAATATTTATTATTATAATATTGAAAACAGCCGAGTAGAATTTTTTTTTTTTCAGTTTTTTCTGATGAATATACATTTCAGAAGAACAGCATTCATCTAAAATAGAAATCTTTTGTATCATTATAAATGTCTTTATCATCACTTTTGATCAATTTAAAGCATCCTTGCTAAATAAAAGTATTAATTTCTATAATTTATTAAAAAAAAAAATTATATATATATATACTGACTCCAAGCTTTTGAATGGTACAGTGTACCTTTTTATTTCAGATAAATGCTGATCTCTGGATCTTTCTATTAATCAAAGAATCCTAAAAATAAATGTACTCAACAGTTTTAAATAATAACAAAATAATAATAATAATAATAATAATAATAATAATAATAACAATAATAATGTTTCTTGAACAGCAAATCAGCATATTTGAATTCATATGAGATTTCAGTAGGATCATGTGACACTGAAGACTGGAGTAATGATGCTGAAAATTCAGCTTTGATCACAGGAACAAATTACATTTTAAAATATATTCAAATAGAAAAAAGCTATTTTAAATAGTTACAATATTTCAAATAAATGCAGGCTTAGTGAGCAGAAGAGACTTCTTTAAAAAAACATTAAAAATCTTACTGTTCAAAAACTTTTGACTGGTAGTGTATATTTAAAAATGAATTACACAAATCATTTTTGTTGACTTAACTAACTGAGAAGTGGATCTGGAGTTCACATCATGTTTGGAAGTAGCTGCATTAGGAGAGTAAATTTACGAATTGAAAAGTGTTATTTTATGTGTTTTTCAGAAAAGGGAAAGACATGTTAGTGGGTAACACTTTATAATAACTATCCGTTATAACTAGTTAATAGACCATTAATAAACTGTTAGTTAATGAGTTATAAATGACTTGTTAAATAACAGTTAATAGTTTAATTATTTATAACTGTGCCTCATAGATAGCCAATAGATAACTTACAAGCTGTTAGTTAACAAGTTATAAATGACTTGTTAACTGTATTTTAATGATTTATAACTAGACCTAATAAATTAGTAATAGATCATGAACAAGCTGTTAGTAAATTACTTACTAAAGAGTTGTTAAGTATCAGTTAATAGTTTATATATGTTATTGGGACGTTATTCTAAAGTTGCAACTATTCTTCATTTATTAACTGTTAGTAAATGAGGAATAGTTGCAACTTTAGAATAACGTCCCAATAACATACATAAGCTAATAACTAACACTTAATACATTAACTCACACTTTACAGATCAGTTGTTCATAGTTTGTTAACATCTACTAATACCAGTGAAACTTTGTAGAACAGCAAATGGATGGAAAAAGTTTAAGCTACAGAAATTTGATGTGATATTTAAAATACACAATTTTTGTACCTCAACCTTGTTCCACCCATAGGCTTTTCTGTGTACTGTATTTTACCAAAGAAACTCCACAGATGAAATGTTGAACATTGTGTTTAATGTATAGAAACACACATACTGAGCCATCGCATGGCAGAACAGCAGTATACAACAGAATACAAACCCATGAGGTTTGGACACTTTTTGTGCTAAACATGAAAACAAAATAAATAAAAATCTAGCCATTGGCATTATTGATATGAACATGTTTTATCACACCTTGGACCCTCTATACTGAGTGAACCAGCGGCGATGCGCAAAATACTGAGATAAATCCAGGTATTGTCTGGAGAAAGAGAAAGAAGTCAACAGCGGGTACTTCCATTAAAAAGAAAGCTACACCTGTGGACCATGTGCACATGGACAACAATGGTGACGATAAGCAGGACTGTTTGCTATCTTTTCATTAAAGATGTTTGATCAGGATAAAGTGCCCAAACCTCATGGGTTTGTATTCTGTTGTATACTGCTGTTCTGCCATGCAATGGCTCAGTATGTGTGTTTCTATACATTAAACACAATGTTCAACATTTCATCTGTGGAGTTTCTTTGGTAAAATACAGTACACAGAAAAGCCTATGGGTGGAACAATGTTGAGGTACAAAAATGTGTATTTTAAATATCACATCAAATTTCTTTAGCTTGAACTTGTTCCATCCATTTGCTGTTCTACAAAGTTTCACTGGTATTAGTAGATGTTAACAAACTATGAACAACTGATCTGTAAAGTGTGAGTTAATGTATTAAGTGTTAGTTATTAGCTTATGTATGTTAGTGGGACGTTATTCTAAAGTTGCAACTATTCCTCATTTACTAACAGTTAATAAATGAAGAATAGTTGCAACTTTAGAATAACGTCCCAATAACATATATAAACTATTAACTGATACTTAACAAGTCTTTAGTAAGTAATTTACTAACAGCTTGTTCATGATCTATTACTAATTTATTAGGTCTAGTTATAAATCATTAAAATACAGTTAACAAGTCATTTATAACTTGTTAACTAACAGCTTGTAAGTTATCTATTGGCTATCTATGAGGCACAGTTATAAATAATTAACAAACTATTAATTGTTATTTAACAAGTCATTTATAACTCATTAACTAACAGTTTATTAATGATCTATTAACTAGTTATAACGGATAGATATTATAAAGTGTTACCTGTTAGTGTTTAATGTTCAATTATGTTGGACGTTTGAAGGAGTTTCTGTAATGTTTTTTAAATTTTGTGTTTACCATAATGCAGAAAAGTGCCACCTGTGCTGTATACTGCAGCTAATATAGTGTCATACTAGTCTTTTGTCTTTGTTTTGTTTTTTTGTTCATAATATAGTATTGTGCATATTAATGTTCACAACTGTTTGTTTAAAAAAAATAATTAAACTTTAGGAAATTAATACATAAAAAATTGGTCCCACATAAATCATTTTTAAAAACCTAATAACGTTAAGTTGAACATACTATATGAAATTAAATTGTCTGGACCTGACTAAACAGAATGTTTTTTTTTTTTGAATGAATGAACTAAATTAAATTGTGCATAAAACTTTCTTCAATTAAATCAAGTCAGAGTGAATCAATCTGAAAAAAAAAAAAAGAAAGTGTGACGTATGCAAAGAGGAACCAATACAGTTTAAAAGGTCTGAGTTAAACCACTACAATATCAATAACCAGTTAACATGTATGCCCTGACTGGACCAAAATGCCTGGAGCTTGTTGTTGCGATGTTACTTCTCTTTTGGGCAGACTGTAAGTTTAATAGCTTAAACTGAAATTTGATAATGGCAATATGTGTTTTTAATACTAGTTTTTAATGCTAATTTATACACTTTTAGTTATTTAGCTTCAATTCAAGCTTCTTACTTGATCTTTGGCAGGCTGCATGTAAACAGCAACATCCACATGTGTAGTATTTCCATGTAAAGTTTCATTTCTGCTGTCTTTAAGGCAGCCCCACTCCGCAGGATGAATTGGCTCCCCTTGAACTACAGTTCCATTCTTTGGATTTCAGAAATGTCCTACACTGGAAACATCCACACAAAGCTGTCAAGAACCTGACATATTTTGTTCAGCATAAAATGTAAGCCTGCACAACTTACTTGTGAAAGGATGTAAATTATGTTTGCAAATTAACTTCAAGGTTTCATATTGGTGACCTCTCTTGATTTCAGATACGGAGACAAGGAGTGGACTGATTCTGAGAACTGTCAAGGCATCCAGTCGCTGGAGTGTGACCTGAGCCAGGCGACGTCGGATCCCCGAGAATGGTACTACGCAAGGATCCGTTCCTACTCCTCCGAACGTTTCTCATCATGGGTCCTCAGCCAGAGGTTTTACCCTCAGTGGGAAAGTGAGTATACTTCATTATTTTAATTATAATTGTAATGCTTACATTTATCTATATTTGAAATGATCTTCCATTCACATATGGCTGATTTTGATATAGATGTGCTAATCAAAGAGGAAGAAAGACTACACAATGTGATTGTGCACAGCACAATTTTACATTTAGTTTTTTCTTCCTGTGGAACTTCTCACCAAATAACTTCCTCTATATTACAGCCACTTTCAGCCCACCGCAGATAAAGGCGACCGTAACAGGACGGATCATTTCGGTTCAGATCAAACCACCGAGGACACCACTGCGAGGACAGAAGGGCTCTAAGATACGAGTGACAAAACTGCAGAAACTCAAATTTAGAATATACGTAATGCACAACGATGTAGAAGAGGTAAGAAAACCATTGCTTATAAATGTACACAGTCACATGTGTATGTGAAATTATAGATTTAAACAATATCACTCGGTAAAGAGCAGTGTTGTTCAGATTATTTGCACAGTTTCAGTTTAACAAACAAGAAGCTAATATGAAACAACTAGCATTTAAACACAGTATTGCCAGTTTATACGTCTTTTTTTTTTTTTTTCTTTTTTTTTTGCTGTATGCGTTTGTAAATTGTATGGGTCTGGCTTCCGGTCTCTTCAGCATCTAACTTGTTTTGCAGCTTGATATTGCAAATTAGTGTGTCTTACTATATTATTTTAATGTATTATCTTAATTACGAACAAACTTTGTAGTGCAAACAGTTTTACTGTTTACTGCACACTATTATTCTTCTCGTTATTTCCTTATATACGTTTTTCCTGAACGCTGAAGTAAGTCCGACTCTTAACCGAAAGAATGCTTAGCATTTCCGCTCTCCGTTGTTTCTAGTCAAATTAGTGTATATTCCTAATTGATAATCTAATGTTAAACCTATTAAAATCTTTTTAAATAGCACATGGCTCCATAGCGCCATCACTTTGCAATGTCTCAATGACCGTCAATTGTCAGTGCCTCACTTTAATGAGCGTGTAGATGACATGAAGCTGCAGACGTTAGGGGCGGAGCCAGACGATGTAAACATTCGGGGCTTAGCCCAAACCTAGGGGGGTCCGGGGGCATGCTCCCCCGTGTAGATTTTTTCCCAATTACGTCAGCTAAATGCACTATTTTTCAGGCTGTTTGAGATAATAGAATGCCTAAAAATCTATACACTATCTGGGAAAATGATTATAGTTAGGGTACTCAGTAAAAAAACAAAAACAAAAAAAAAATTCACCCAGTAGAGCCTACAAGAGGAAATGAAACAAAGTTGAAGTTATTTTAAACAAGTAATAAAAACTCAGTGAGTGTTTTAGCGCAATTTTCTCACGTCATGGGATCACAACACTAAGAGATAGTAAATGTTTTCCTGGATTTTTTTTTTTGTGCGTTCCCGAGATTAGACCTTCCTTAACATAATGCCGAAAACCCGAAGTCTCTAGGTGGTCTGGTTGAGGAGTAGATAGAAGTGCAAGATTGGTGCGCACAGACAGAACAGAAATCATGAGTTAACAATCGCAATTTTGTCCGGTGGAAAATTGCGCTAAAAACCTAAAAGATTCGGGGCTTTTGACAAAACAATCGGGGCTTAAGCCCAATTAGCCACCCCCCACCCCCTCCCCGCTCCCCGCGCCGCCCCACGTTAGCTACATTAAAACATTTGGATGCTATTTGAATGGGTTCCTATGGAGACCGGAACAGAAAAGCATTCAATCTGACGTTAGAATTCGTAATTGCGGCGCCCATCGTTTACTCAGGAAAAAGGTCTATAGCGGCTAATAATCCGGAAGTCTCGTCCATAGGCTTACCTCCGCGTTGAAGAATAAGATGGGTAACCTGCAGAAACAATCAGTGTAAAATCCTTACCTCTAATGCAAAGACAGTTTGTCTGAAACTCGCAAACACGAAATGCGGAGTGATACAACAAGCGAAAAGTCAAGACTTGTTGTATCCTGGTTGTATCAATGCTCTTGGAACGCGCCAATCAGATTCAATTAGCTGTTGAATGTTAAAATTAAATGGATAGTTCCCCCAAAAACGAAAATACAGCCATTACTGACTCACGTTCATGTTGTTCCGAAACTGTATGACTTTCTTTCTTCTGTGGAACATCAAATATGTTTTAAGAAACGTCTTCTTTCCATAAATTGTTAGTCAGTGATCACCAAAACGCACCATTCCTAAAACGTGTTTCACAGACAAAAAGTCAAACGGCTATTTGTTTATTATTCTGAGAGAGCAAGTTGATTTATTGATTGATTGATTGATGCAATTTGTTATATTGTAAGAAATAATAGACTACATAGTTGTTTTTTCCAAAATACACATCCTAAAATTAATGTAATTATTATAAATATGACCTTTACTAGATCTTCACCAATCCCATCTTTTCCAAACAGGAGGTTTATGAAACAGACAGCTGCTCCAAGGAGCTTGTGATCGAGGGGCTACGTCCGAAAACAACCTACTGCCTTCAGGCCGTGTCCGTTACTCCTCGCTCAGGCCGCAAAAGCTTACGGAGTCCCAGCACCTGCATCAGCACTCATTGAAGGCTTAGTGTCTCCCACAGGTAAGCCTTACGCAACACTTGATATGCTTTCTTTAGTATGGGAAACACCTGAGATAAATGAGGGTGTCCATGACAAGCTTCCGCCTTTGTGCTTTCTCCAAGTTGCCTCCTGGGCATTGATGGCAAAGACGACAAAGTGAGCACAGACATGCTACTTGTCACCCGAGACAGAGATTGCACTCTTGAGACACCCTCAGATCAAGTTCCAACCACCTTAGGATAAATTAGACTGATTGTCTACTTTGAGTTTCAGTGCTGAGAATTTCGAGTGTTCTCTTCTTGCACATACTTGTGTATTTTTGGAGTATGAGTATTTGTATTATTTCTGGTTTCGATTATAACATTTCTGTGTTATCTGCCTGCAGGGTGAGGCCACTTCTGGAGCTTTTTTCGACATGAAAATTACACACACGCACACTACATAGTGGAATGTCTGCAATTTTTCACCAAGGTCATGTTTACTAAGACCGACTTTAAGCCTGGCTTTGCCTTTAGGTTACATTAAAGCTGAAGTGTGTCATTTCTGCACCTCTAGCACCATCACCATCAGCAAAATCATGACTGTTTACATACAGGTTTCCTGAATGTTCTCATCTGTCACTGGGTGGAGAAAGACAAGGTGCCGCCCTCAAATCACACCACTGGTTTGAGCCACAGGAGTGGAAAGTGTTAACTATAGTGTTTTTTTGTTTTGTTTTTTCTCAGGGAAATCAACTAATGGCCTACTTGAAGATATTTAGTATTAAGTTATGTTTGTTTATTATTAAAATGCATACACACTTCAGCTTTAAGGCTAATGACTGTTCAAAATGTATTAATAAATAGTCACATTTAATGCCCGAAAATTGAACATAAGACTGAGTATTATATATACAAATAAATGGTTACAGTATGTAATAAAACAAATTAAGAAAGAAAAACAATTGCTCACATGTTGTATAAAGTATTTATTGGTCACTTGTTTACAGTAAAATAGTAGAATTTGATATAAATGAGATGATTCTGGGCTCAGCCCTTTTTTCTTTGAGCCCTCCTGGAGCAAATAACCATTCCACATCTGAACAGAACAGCTTTTAACCATAAATTGGTCATCACATGGGTAAAACATCGGATAAAAACAGAGCTCAATACAACATACACTGTGCAGACACTAAAAAGCAAAAGCAGTAAAACTATTCGCAGTGCATGTGTACCATGTAACAATCGTTCGAAACCGTTTCACAATCTAAGACTTCAACTTTGGTGAAAACATAAATCTGTTTTCTACGTCCTTCACGTTGGGAATCGGCCCAAATAAAACCGCTTTAAAAGGTTTGATCTCTGCAGTTCTCCAATAATAGGAGAAATGATTGTGCTTAGACAATAACACCAGATGATTTCCTCAAAAACAGGCATCATATTATAGTCACTTCATCTAGTAATGATCATTGCAAGACATAAAAGGAGGCACCACATGTCTCTCCAGTCCTTTGTTCTTATGAATCCTAATGTGCAATTGCATATCTAAACTAACAGTAATCATCATGTTTTAATACAATAACAGCGTAAATGTAATGAACACCATCATTACTTAAATTCCAGTGCTACAAAACATCACATAATGGGTGTTTTTGAACAGGAAAAAACCTGTGATTATTTCTGAACAAACAGTACATTTATGCAAACTGATATAATTACAGTAAATAATTCTAGTCCCTACTATAACAAGCTTTTCAATACTGAGTTGAGTACAAACTAAGAGTACAGCACTCTTTCATTTGACACCCTAGAACCACAAAGTAACGATTGATTTGTTCAATTAACCATGTTCCAAATCACAGTTTCCACATCTTGAAGATACAAAACATTTTAAGTGACACAAAGAGAGAAAACGGAAAAGCAAGATACTGAACTACTTGACAATGAACAAGTTAATAATTCAGTCTTTTACACAAGTTTCGAACATATAGAATGACTGTTTAAAACGCATTTGGGTTTTGCAGAAACAGTTTAAATCAAAGTTCAAGGTGAAACATAATGTTATATTATCAATTATAATTTTAAACCTTCTGCTTTAAAGGTTTAGTAAACCTACTCGAGCGTAAAACTCAAAATCAAGCTACTCAGATGGTAACAGTTTTAAGAAGCTAATTTAAGTTGAAGACTGGAATGATTTGTAAAACAGCAATATTGATGGACACTAACAATATAGTTAATTCATTTATCACTATTTGGCAGCACAATGCAACATCTCTCTCTATATATTTTTTGTTCGCTTCTCATTTGGGTTTTGCAAGCTAAAAAGCTATAGAAGTAAAACATCTAAAGACATAATTAGATAAAATGCATCTGACTTAAAGTTAAAAAGCAAAATCCATGAGGTGGCTATCCAATATAACTTTAGGAAAAAATAATTGAGATCAAATTATGACCACCAGAACTCAATTTCAAAGACAAAACCCTGAAAATGCAATGTATTAGTACAGGAAAAGAATGAGTTGATCCATGAAAGCACTGTTTGAGCTAGCTAATGTAAGGTCTGTTAGCTACATTAGCTATGCCATTTCTTCTGTACAACTATATTATTATTTATATAAACACTGTGGGCCCTGTTTATGCCTTTCATATGACATTACGTGATCAAAAATGCCTGAATACTTTTAAAAAATCAGTAGTTTCTAAAAGAATCTGAGATCTTGTTCATCAGTGTATAAGGTATACAAATCAAGTCACTTTGTAAAAACTACAAACCAGCAAGTCTACTGTAAATTCAGTGGAATGTTGATCATTCACTTCATATATGTCACTTCATATTAAATTACATATCAAAGTAAACAGCATATAAATAAAAAGTACCACAGAATATCTCCAGCAGCAATGGCTCAAATATTGATCAAAGGCCATGATGTTAATCTTGGGGAATAAACAAAACAAAAAAAACAAAACAAAAAAAAAAACACTAAAATGTCATGTTGAACTTATAGATTCAAGACAAGTGTTCCAGATTGTGTTCCAGATGCAGCTTATTTCAGGATAAAAACTCTTTCTCCAGTTCGAAGACAGACGGTCGACTTGGTGTGCTCTGTATTCGACAGAGGGGAACCGTGCAGTCTCGTTTTTGACCCTCTGTGTCCATATCCAGCAAAGAGCAGCCCATTTTGACCTCTGAGGGGAGGACCAGGTCCATGTTTTGGGCACTCTTCTCCCCAGAGTAGTGCCCGAGAGAATAGCTCTTATTGCGGCTCTTTAGAAGACTCCAGGAATGAGGTTTGCTTCTCAGGGAAAGCGGTCTGGGTCTAGATGACGATTCCCCGGAGGCTTGCTTCTCTTGAGCAGGATCTCTGTCAGCCTTCTTTTTCATGGATGTGGTAGAGAAATCAGCTGGACTGGCCTGGGAGTTACCGTTGCCATTAACTGAAATGAGAAAAGTAATATCATCAATAAACAATATTTGTAAACAAAACTTCATGCATTAAGAGCCAGGGTGAAAACTTTTTGAATTTCAAGATCAGGGTAAATTTTGTTTACTTTGTCTTCTAGGAAACAAGTATCTTGTAGCTTCTGAATGGCAGTACTAAATAAAAAAAAAAATATGACAATCAGGCAAAACGAGAAAAATATACACATGTTCAAAAGTTTTCACCCCTGGCACTTAATGCATGATTTTTCCTTCTGGCGCATCAGTGAGCATTTGAACCTTTTGTAATAACTGTATATGAGTCCCTTAGTTGTTCTCATACAGTGATAGTTGGAAAGGATTCAAATAGACAAAATGCTAAAAAACCAAACAAAAAAAAACAAACAAAGAATTTGTGGGACCTGAAGGATTTTACTGAAGAATGGCAGGCAGTTTAACTGTTCAGGACAAACAAGGGACTCATGAACAACTATCACTGAACAAACAAACAAACAAACACAGCTGTGAATCATTCAGGTAACAACACACTATTAAGAATCAAGTGTATGTAAACTTATGAACAGGGCCATTTTCATAAATTCGACTATTATTTTCTCTTGTGGACTATATATAAACGTCTTATGTTAGATAGTTTATTCTGGTCAGTAGGGCCTACTAAATACAAAACATGCATTTTGGATGTTCCCTCTTATTTTGATAAAATAATTACCATTTTGCAGATTCTGCAAGGTGTATGTAAATTTTTGACTTCAACTGTAGATTATATCTTTAAAAAAAAAATTATCATTAAAATGGAAAAATATAAAATATATTCCATAACTTTAAATGTAAATATAATGTACAGCAAGTACAGTACACTATTATTAAATTAAACTAGATGACAGCAAAGGTAATCTAAAATGTAAAAACACACGTTTTATCGCCCAATATAAAAAAAATAACGGTATCGGCTGATATTCAGTTTATTTTTACATACTAATTTATCAATTTTTTATTTAGATTAGCTTTGCTGTCATTTAAAGAAAACACTAATGATTTACTTTAAAATTTAAAACTGTTAAAAGTCAGCTAAAATATTTTTTCATGGTGTTAATTATAATGTTGTGAAGCCTATATTCACTTGTAGCATTTAAAATGATACATTTTATATTGATCATTAGGGTTAGGTTGACACACATTTCACGATTCAAT
This sequence comes from Garra rufa, assembly GCF_049309525.1. NCBI lineage: Eukaryota > Metazoa > Chordata > Actinopteri > Cypriniformes > Cyprinidae > Garra > Garra rufa. The sequence continues at coordinate 26,271,579 of NC_133362.1, read as the reverse complement.
TCTGATTCACAAGCTTGCAATTCGATATGACATTGATTATTTTGGATATACATCAGGTACAGTACATGCCAAATTTTGTGCTGAAACTGGTATTAAAATGGAATAGATGATTATTGAACTCCTGAACTGAGGCACTACAGCAATATTTTACTACACAATAAACAGTGCCAAATGGCATTTATTGTTTGAATATTGAAATCTTTTCATAACAAAAGTAACAAATCACAAAACTTGTGATTTATTGGATGGGAGGCACACTACGATGTTCCATTAATTAAATGAAAACAGGCTAGACTAATCAATTCTTGGGATATAAGAATTGACATTATTTCGTAAAAATGAGAATTGGTCAAAACTGAGAAATCGCTATTGATTATATATTTTTTAGACTTTTTATAAATTATTTTGATAAAAGAATTTCAAAAAATAACTCCACATTACTCACTGGTCTGACACACGGCAGGGCTGGACTTCTTTCTCCTAAGCCGAGAGCTGGATCCAGAAGTATGATCTTGTACAGGGGCTGAGGGGAGAACATCACTAGTGCCTGTATTCTGCTGTGTCTGGGAATTTCTAGCTGAAGTCTCATTCATTAGGTTATACCCAGATCCCCCAAAATCTGACTGCAGGAGGCACTTGGTGGAGTTACACTCAGAAATCGATGACATGGCGAGTAGGTTTACTGGTCCTGCGGTAACCTCGTCCTTGCGTGAACGACTACCAGGGGGGCTGGTGCTGCGGCGAAAGCGAGTGGCACGCTGAAACAGGCCCTCTCGTTTTTTCTTCTCCTCACGCGGCTCTGGTTCTTCATTAGGAGCACCCTTACAAACCTCTCGCAGGTCGAAGCCAAATGCGACAGATGCCAGGATAGAGGCACAGCCATAAAGAACAGCATCTGTGCGCCGGCGTGTGGTGGTGCGCTTCAGGCTGTTGGTGGGTGTGTGCTGCGGTGTGGTGCTGGTGGAGCTCGTGGATGTTGTTGGGTCGTCCTGGCTCTCACCTCCACCAGCCGGTCCCTGGCTCTCCCCCTGTTCATCTTTCCACAGAGGTAGATCAATATACACCTGGTTGGGGAACTTGAGTTGCTTTGGTTTGTTGTCAGATCCATCAGCAGAGCATACTTCATCTTTATTGTTTCCTGGGAAAACAACATAAAACAAGTTAAAGTTAACAGTTAAAACATTTGGGGTCAGTAAGTATGTGTGCACACTTGTCATGTTTGGTTCGATTGTAACGAACTTGCGATTGCTGTTAGTGCGGTTCATTTGAGTAAGTGTAAACACTGCCATCCGAACCCTGTTGCACACCAAAGAAGCAGACAGAGACCGCTAAAAAGATGGGTCTTGGTCTGCTTCCAAACGAACTTTGGTACGGTTTCGAATGAAATATGAACGCAACAAGGACCAAATACTTCTAAACAAACCAAAAACAGAATGTACTGGCAAGATGCAACGCTGTGATATGATTTCACAAAGGAAACAAGCAGTGTATCCGAAACAAAATAAGCAGAGGGCAAACATGGAGTAATGAGGAGGTAAAGTGCTTTTTATGAGCTCTTTATGAGTTTGCAGGTGTTGAAAATAAAATCATATACACACTAGGGCTGCACGATTAATCGCACGATGTTGTGAGGCGCGTTTAGTCAATGAAGCCGGTACTTTGATTGAACTTTGATTATTGACTAAACGCGCCTCACAACATCGTGCGATTAATCGTGCAGCCCTAATACACACAAAAATGAGTGCACTTAGTCCAGCAGATGCCATTAGGTGTATTTGACTTAAAGCGGCTTTAAGGTTTAAGTCGAACGAATCTTTTCCTTTTGTTTGGATTGTTCGGTGAGTTCACTCATGAAATATACATCATTCAACCTGACCAATCAGGTTGTAAATGTATCATTATGCCTTTAGGATCTTTATCTTTAGATTCACTGTCAAAAATGCCAGTGTGAACGCTAAGCAGACCAGGACCAAATGTATATTTTTTCTTTTTGGCCCGGACCAAATGAACCAAACGAACCAAACAACAAGTGCGAACACACCCTAAGATTTAGGGGGAAAAAATAAACTTATTCAGTGAGGTTGCATTATATTGCATTATATTACATTATATATATATATTGCATTATATTACATTATATATATATTTTACAATATTACTGTTTTACTATATTTTTGATTCAATAAATGCAGCCTTGAGGCATAAGAGTACAGTAAAACAAAATAGATTAATAAAAGACTGCAGTGAACAAGAAATTAGGAAACAAGATTAGATAGAAACAATACTAGTTATAATCTAAAAAGTGCAGATTTAATAAATGTCAGAAAATAGTAAATGACTGTCTTCCAATAAAATACAGAAGAACGCTGAACACAAATCTCCCCCAACACCCTTAAAAATGGACACGCTATTGTAGTGGTGTCTAAAACCATAGGAGACATTACTGAGTGCACTCATTCATTCCCATAATGCACTGCAAGAATGAATGTACAAGCAATGTACACTCAATAGCCAGAGAATACCCAAAATGCACTGTGAGGATCAAGTCAATTGAATTTCTGCGTCTCGCCTGAAGATGGCGCCTGTAGCTGAACCATCCATCCATTCATTTTCCAAATCACTGGTCCAACATGGATACAGTGTAATATGATACAGGTATAAATTTAGTTTAAATAGTTTAATTAAGGCTTACTCATGCTAGTTTCAATGACATACTTCAAGATATATAAGAATCTTCTCTAACACTAGAGATGATTATTAAAGAGATAGTTCACCCAAAAATGAATATTCTATCATTATTTACTCACCACCATGTCGTTCTAAACCCGTAAGACCTGTGTTCTGAAGATGAACAAAAATTAAGATGTTTTTTATTAAATCTGAGAGCTGTCTGACCCTGCATTGACAGGAACTCAACTGACATGAAAAGTAGCAAAAACATTGTTAAAATAGTCCATGTGACAGCGGTTTAACCGCATGTTATGAAGCTACAAGAATACTTTTTGTATGCAAAGAAAACAAAAATAATGACTTTAACAATTTCTTCTCTTCCATGTACCACTCCGCAAGTGTGTGCATTGCTCTGCTTGTAAACAAGGCACAGTGCATCTGGGTTCTACGTTAGAAGTCCGGGCCCTGCATCAGCAGCACCACGCGTAAGAAAAAAATATCTTAATTTGTGTTTCTAAGTTAAACAATGGTCTTACGGGTTTTTAACAACATGAGGGTGAGAAATTAATAACAGAATTTTCATTTTTCCTTTTACAACAGCAAGTTTAAATGTGGTAGCCCTTCTGGTGCACCCAGCATCCAAATTTCCATTCAACTGCACTATATTAGTGAACTAATGTAGTGAATAGTGAATGAAGGTACGGGGGCGTTTCGAACACAGCAAGTGATTAATGTCATGTCAAGAAGGTGGATTTAGTGAACTTGTTCTTTGTTATATGATTAAAAGATACAACAAAGGCCAATGAAAATTAAGTACAAGGAAAAAGTAAATGGAAGGTCAGCTTTCTTTACATACCCTGCTCTGCAAATAATGCAGCCAATGGAACGGATTTCTGGGACTTCATAAGACTAGTGGACCAGGGACTGCTTCCATCTGAGAGAGGTCGAACTCTGAAGACAAAATGACAGTGACATCCACAATTTATAACTCATTAGAATACGCCAAAGCTTACATACCAAATCATTTAGCATTTGCTGAATCATTAAAAAAGTAACATGCTTAAAACACGAAAAAAAAAAAAAGATATTATGAACACCACACACAAAAATAAATACTGTTCCAACCTTTCAGCACAATTTCCTCTTTCCTTGGTCTGCACAGAGCTTGGCCCCCATGTGCGGCCCTTCTTCTTAAACCCTTTCTTAACATCTTCAAACTCCTCAGGTTTGTAATTGGTGCTTCGACCCCAAGTCCTGTTGCTCTCGTCCAGGGTCACTAGAAATGTAGATACACAGAATTTGAAACAGAATAATACTAACCGATGCTTTAACCAAGTCTGAGATTCAGTATATTAGTCCTTCACAGCGTAGCAGCAACAGCTTTTTTAATCAATAAAGGCAACCTCCACCACCCAGCAACAAGGAGATGGAATCATCACTGGTGAACAAGTGTTAGATTATTATAATCATTCTCGAAAATGGTTAATGGAGCTTTAGGAAGAACATTGAGTTGACCTATTAAAGCACCAGCTCAAGGTCTACCAAAATGTACTTGATCCCCAAAGGCGGTCAAAGCAAACTCATTACAAACTTTAAAAGCATCAAGCAATGTGTTATGACAACCATTCGCATCCCAAAGTCATCAAAACACAGATGCTGTGAAGCCAGAGCAGTAGTGATCAGGAATCACACCAACACACAGTTAGACAGCGTGGCTTTGTTTCACAGGACCACAGTGTCCTTGCCTTTCTTCCTAAACCCGCTAGGAGGTTTACACTCGCTTGTGATATCCACATCCTGGTGATACACAAACATACTGTCCCTTCGGCTAGTGTCACTTGGGTGGCTCACTGATGGGAAGAAAATATGTTACAAACGTGTTACAGACATGCTTTAGACTGGCAATGACCTGGATGGATGGATTTGCTCACAAATGAATTGATTAGTGAGACTGTCTTTGGTACATGATTTCCTTTTACTTTACTGAAACTGGCAAACATTTAAACAGAGAAGGGATATGGGCCAATCCTGATATTAGTTTACGACATTGATGTTTCACATTCTTTTTCAGTTTCTTGTCGGAAGATAAACGATGGAACTTCCCTTTAAAATAAAGAATAAAGCTTTAAACTTCAACTTGCAAACAGCAATATGTCTGATGGTTTTTGTTAACCCAAAATCTCTGTGGTAACTTGTAAAATATTGTAAAATTGTAAAATATCAATCTAGCAGAAAAGAGTGTGTAAAAGAGTGGGCACTTACACTGAATGGCTCTGAGGCGAGGGATCAGTGTAGGGCTGCTGGGGGGGCTGGAGTTGGTGCTATTGAGGCTTCTTCTCTTGTCCATAGTCGGAGAGGCCTGCACTGTGATTTTATGCTGAAAATCTGTTGAACACAAACAAGGTTATCCTTTAGTAAATCACTTTAAACATTTCTACTTTAGCCACAATTGTGACCCTGGATCACAAAACTAGTCTTAAGTAGCACAGGTATATTTGGAGCAATAGCCAAAAATACATTGTATGGGTCAAAATGATAGATTTTTCGTTTATGCCAAAAACCATTAGGATATTAAGTAAAGATCATGTTCCATGAACATATTTTGTACATTTTTTCTACTGTAAATATATCAAAATTTATTTTTTGATTAGTAATATGCATTGCTAAAATCTCCATTTGGACAACTTTAAAGGCGATTTTCTCAATATTTAGATTTTTTCGCACCCTTAGATTCCAAATTTTCAAATAGTTGTATCTCGGCCAAATATTGTCCTATCCCAACAAACCATACATCAATGGAAAGCTTATTCATTGACTGGTTCAAGGTCACAATTTACAATAAAATCAACTCAAGAGAAAATCTGTCAGTCATGATAAACAATTTTTATTGAAAACCATTAATGTAACATTCATGCAACACTACAAATTCATACAGCTCTAACCTGAGGGTAAGCTGATGCGGTTGCCATCTTTGAGCTTGAGGCGGCTGCGTTTGAACTTGCCCTTTCTTTTTTTAACATTGGGCTTGTCCTTGTTGAGTTGGAATATGAGGATGTTGAGCTCACGCTCAAGCACGTTAATTTCCCGCTCGGCCAGCTGCTGTTCCCTTCTCTTCAACAGCTCTTCATGAGACTTCTGCTGAAGGGCTGCTCTCGTCAGCTCCTCTTCACGTGAACGGAGCTCCTGTTGGTGTGAAGAACATTCGTGATCAAGTACATTTTGGTGAAGAATCTATACAGTTTATCCAAAAACATGATTAAGGTAGCCTGGCTAACGCCAAACCATGTCATGACAACGTCATGATTTGTGGTCTGGGAACCCACATGTTCATTTTCTCGTATTTGAGGCGTGGTTTACGAATGCCCAGAGCCGTTTATTGGGCGCTACGAATGTCTATCAAATGGTCCTGTGCGTAGCTCATAGCCAATCGTTTCAATTATACCGGACAACGTACGTAGAGCGACAGAAATTCGACAAGGAAGACGACGAAGAGTTTTGACTGAGGACAAAGTTATGCTTCATAAATTATTTATCAATCGTAATTCAACGCTGACTTTTTAGCATGCATTTGACCGAATTGTCTGCTTGTGTCTTTATTTCCGATTACACAAGTCTCTTATACTTTATACTTATATAATGGCTAATATTATTAATTAAAACTGACATTTAACAAAAAAGGCAGAGTTGTGCTTGTCATGTTTCACTTTATTATACATAGAGTAAAGATGTATTATACACAGTGCACATATAGCTTAAATCACATATTAATGTTTTATTAATTCTAAAATGAGTACGAAAAGAGAGTTGTGGTTTATATTTTGAAGAAAACAAAGAGGCAGTGGTATTTGATATCACTTCCTTTTATTGTAATTATTGTTTTGTAATGCGTTGCATGAACCACATTTTTGTCGCTATTAATATGTTTAACGTTAAATGAAACGGAAAAAAGGCAATGCTGTTTGATATAAAATATTTCGTTTCACTGTAATGTTGTACATTCCCTGAACTATGTTTCTGCCGCTATTAATGTTTAAATGAAAACGAAAAGAGGCAGAGGTGGCTGATATCATATTTCGTCTTATTGCAAATACATACAGTGAAGCAGTGAAGATAACCGGAGTAGAAAAGGCGAGCTGACTGACGTTATCAAGTACACTGCTGTTCCATTTGCAGAATTGCAGGACTTGCATCCTCACGTCCTCGGGAGTTCGTACTCCCAAGTCAAACTTCCAAATCCGAACTACGAAGGACGCAAGTCCGAACTTTGCATACTAGGTATTGAGAAACGGCCTTGTGTGTAACTATCTAAGGCTGCATCGAAAGATAGGCAGCATGGGAAATCCCAGGCTATGATTAAGGGGGAATAATGAATGAATACTGAATCACTGCCTATGGAAGCAAAATTGAACAGTTCTCATGTTCATGACTCTACTCTTAAAAAAAAAATTAAAAAAAATAAAAATAAAAAAAATCAATGGTATGAATGGCAGTTTCACTTCCTTTAGCCTTGGAGGACAAAGCTCAGATTCCTCTGTGCTTTAAACAGCTCATTTCAGATCAGCTCATTTTTTGGTTTTACCCTTGAGCACCACCAAACATGACTATAATGTGAGACCTGTGAGTGAGTTATTCACACAACAGCAGCACCATTTATGAGCTAGCAAATACAGTTGAAGTCAAAAGTTTACATACACCTTGCAGAATCTGCAAAATGAGGGATCATACAAAATCCATGTTATTTTTTATTTACTACTGACCTGAATAAGATATTTCACATATAGTCCTCAAGAGAAAATAATAATTGAATTTATAAAATTACTCATTCAAAAGTTTACATGCCCTTGATTCTTAATACTTTGTTGTTACCTTAATGATTTTTTTGTTTTGTTTGTTTAGTGATAGTTGTTTGAGAGTGCCTTGTTTGTCCTGAATGGTTAAACTGCCTGCTGTTCTTTAGAAAAATCCTTCAGGTCCCACAAATTGTGGGTTTTCAGCATCTCTGTGTATTTGAACCCTTTCCAACACTAACTGTATGGCTTTGAGATCCATCTTTTCACACTGAGGACAACTGAGGGACTCATATGCAACTATTATAGAAGGTTCAAACGCTCACTGATGCTCCAGAAGGAAACACAATGCATTAAGAGCCGAGGAGGTGAAAATGTTTTGAATTTGAAAATCAGGGTAAATTTCACTTATTGTCTTCTAGGAAACAAGCAAATATCTTCTGTAGCTTCTATTCAAAAGTTTACACCCCTGACTCTTAATGCATTGTTTTTCCTTCTGGAGCATCTGGAGCATTTAAACCTTCTTTCACTAGTTCGCTTTTGCATATAATAAATAGCGTAAAGTTAAGCGTGTTTGGCATGCTGTCCGGGAGAGGGCTCCGAGCTCGGTAGTCATTCCCGAGCCCGGGGCACTCCCCCTGCCCAGGGAGAGGGGTCCGAGCTCGGCCTTTGGCCCGAACCCAATAGCGCTCCCCCCTTTTCTGCAGGAGAAAAAGAAAAAAAAAAAAAAAAAAAAAAAAAAAAAAAAAAAAAAAAAAGGGGGGGTGGGAGGGATGCTGGAATCAGAGATAGCTGAAGGTAGGACTGCTTGGTTATTTAAGGAGCTGTAGTAATTGGATAGGGAGAGTGGCTGATTAGGTAGTGATTGCTGATGATGAATTGGCCGTGTTAATTATCTGCGCGAGCTCCTCCTGAAATTTGTTAATGAAACATCACTTCACTAGTTCGCTTTTGCATATAATAAATAGCGTAAAGTTAAGCGTGTTTGGCATGCTGTCCGGGAGAGGGCTCCGAGCTCGGTAGTCATTCCCGAGCCCGGGGCACTCCCCCTGCCCAGGGAGAGGGGTCCGAGCTCGGCCTTTGGCCCGAACCCAATAGCGCTCCCCAAAAAATGCAAGATAACTGCAGGACAGCAGCCAGGTGGCCCCCAAAAAAGGCTTAACTTGCGCTGGACGATTAGCGGCTGGGAAGCGCGGGAGGAGCTGCTGCGGGCCCTGCAAGGGAAGGAAGCAGAGAAAACCTTAAGTGGGATGGCATTTCAGAGAAAATGAAGAATGGCGTTCTCTTGGGGGTAGGTACTGCTGCGGCGTAGGAGAAAAATGCTAGGTGCTCTGGGATGGGTGGGTTTTGCTGGGTTAGAGGAGATTGAGCGGGCATTGCTGCTGCGTGGGAAGATAAGCGGGGCGCTCTAGTCAGAGCGGGCATTGCTGCGTAAAGGGGTAAGCGGGGCGCTCGAGCGTGAGCGGGCATTGCTGCAGTGAGGGAAATTGAACGGGGACTGCAGCAAGAGCAGGCATAGCGGTGCGTAAAAGGAGTAAGCGGGGAGCTCGAGCGTAAGCGGGCATGGGGAAATAAGCGGGGCGCTCGAGCGTGAGCGGGCATTGCTGCAGTGTGGGAAAATGAGCGGGGGACTGCAGCAAGAGCGGGCATAGCGTTGCGTAAAAGGGGTAAGCGGGGAGCTCGAGCGTAAGCGGGCATGGGGGAATAGCGGGGCGCTCGAGCGTGAGCGGGCATTGCTGCAGTGTGGGAAAATGAGCGGGGACTGCAGCAAGAGCAGGCATAGCGGTGCGTAAAAGGAGTAAGCGGGGAGCTCGAGCGTAAGCGGGCATGGGGAAATAAGCGGGGCGCTCGAGCGTGAGCGGGCATTGCTGCAGTGTGGAAAATATGAGCGGGGACTGCAGCAAGAGCAGGCATAGCGGTGCGTAAAAGGAGTAAGCGGGGAGCTCGAGCGTAAGCGGGCATGGGGAAATAAGCGGGGCGCTCGAGCGTGAGCGGGCATTGCTGCAGTGTGGGAAAATGAGTGGGGACTGCAGCAAGGGCAGGCATAGCGGTGCGTAAAGGAATAAGCGGGGAGCTCGAGCGTGAGCGGGCATGGGAAAATAAGCGGGGCGCTCGAGCGGGAGCGGGCATTGCTGCAGTGTGGAAAATATAAGCGGGGACTGCAGCAAGAGCAGGCATAGCGGTGCGTAAAAGGAGTAAGCGGGGAGCTCGAGCGTAAGCGGGCATGGGGAAATAAGCGGGGCGCTCGAGCGTGCGTGGGCATTGCTGCAGTGTGGGAAAATGGACGGAGACTGCAACAAGAGCAGGCATAGCGTTGCGTAAAAGGAGTAAGCGGGGAGCTCGAGCGTAAGCGGGCATGGGGGAATAGCGGGGCGCTCGAGCGTGAGCGGGCATTGCTGCAGTGTGGGAAAATGAGCGGGGGACTGCAGCAAGAGCAGGCATAGCGGTGCGTAAATAAGCGGGGAGCTCGAGCGTGAGCGGGCATGGGGAAATAAGCGGGGCGCTCGAGCGTGAGCGGGCATTGCTGCAGTGTGGGAAAATGAAAGGGGACTGCAGCAAGAGCGGGCATAGCGTTGCGTAAAAGGGGTAAGCGGGGAGCTCGAGCGTAAGCGGGCGTAGGGAAATAGCGGGGCGCTCGAGCGTGGGCGGGCATTGCTGCAGTGTGGGAAAATGAGTGGGGACTGCAGCAAGAGCAGGCATGGCGGTGCGTAAATAAGCGGGGAGCTTGAGCGTGAGCGGGCATGGGGAAATAAGCGGGGCGCTCGAGCGTGAGCGGGCATTGCTGCAGAGTGGGAAAATGAAAGGGGACTGCAGCAAGAGCAGGCATAGCGGTGCGTAAAAGGAGTAAGCGGGGAGCTCGAGCGTAAGCGGGCATGGGGAAATAAGCGGGGCGCTCGAGCGTGAGCGGGCATTGCTGCAGTGTGGGAAAATGAGCGGGGATTGCAGCAAGAGCAGGCATGGCGGTGCGTAAAGGAATAAGCGGGGAGCTCGAGCGTGAGCGGGCGTGGGAAAATAAGCGGGGCGCTCGAGCGTGAGCGGGCATTGCTGCAGTGTGGAAAAATGGGCGGGGACTGCAGCAAGAGCAGGCGTGGCTGTGCGTAAATAAGCGGGGAGCTCGAGCGTGAGCGGGCATGGGGAAATAAGCGGGGCGCTCGAGCGTGAGCGGGCGTTGCTGTGGCGTGGGAAAATAAGCAGGGGTTGCAGCGTAAGTGGGGCGCTCGAGCATAAGCAGGCAAGCGGCGGCATGGAAAAATTGAGCGGGGGCTGCGGTGGGAGCGGGCGTTGATGAGCGTAAGGGAATAGGCGGGGCACTCGAGCATGAGTGGGCATTGCTGTGGCGTGGGAAAATAAGCGGGGCGCTCGAGGGTAAGCGGGCATTGCTGTGGCGTGGGAGAAATGAGCGGGACGCTCTAGCAAGAGCGGGCATTGTTGTAGCTTGGGAAATTAAGCGGGGGCTGCAGCAAGAGCGGGTATTGCAGTGCTTAGATGGAATAAGCGGGGTGCTCGAGCGTGAGCGGGCATAGGGAAATAAGCGGGGCGCTCGAGCGTGGGCGGGCACTGCTGCGGCGTGGGGTAATAAGCGGGACGCTCTAGCAAGAGCGGGCATTGTTGCAGCTTGGGAAATTAAGTGGGGGTTGCAGCGAGAGCGGGCATTGCAGTGCGTAAAGGAATGGGCGGGGTGCTCGAGCCTGATCGGGCATTGCTGAGGCGTGGGAAAATGTGCGGGGGTTGCAGTGCGTAAAGGAATAGGCGAGGTGCTCGAGTGTGAGCGGGCATTGCTGGGTCATGGGGAAATAAGCGGGGCGTTCGAGCGTGAGTGGGCACTACTGAGGCGTGGGAAAAATAAGCGGGGTTTGCAGCGAGGGCGAGCTTTGCAGTGCTTAAAAGGGGAAAGCGGGGCGCTCGAGCATGGGCGGGCATTGCAGTGGCAAGGGAAATTAAGCGGGGCGCTCGAGCGTGAGCGGGCACTGAAGTTATCGGCTGGGATACCAGAGAGAAGCATGTCTCAGGGGGTGGTTTACGGGAATATCAGCTCTGAATAGGGAGGAACTGGAGTTGGGAGCGGGTCCGCCTCTGGAGCCAGCGATCTGAATTTCTGGAAAGCAAAGCGAGAAAGAGAGTCAGCGATTTGGTTCTTGGAACCGGGGATGTGTTTAGCAGTTATAATGAATTGGTCACTAGCCGAAATCCAAATCAAGCGTCTTAGCAGGGGCATGAGGGTGGGGGAATGAGAACGACCCTTATTGATGCAGTATACCGTAGCTTCGTTGTCGCAGTGAACGAGAATGCTGGTGGCGGACCACTCTTTCCCCCATAGGGAAGCAGCGACCACTAGCGGATAGAGCTCGAAAAGCGCAGAGGATGATAGCTGCTGGGGCAAATGGGTCAGCTCGGGGGGCCATGTGGAGGCGAACCAGCGGCCTTGGAGAAAACCTCCAAAGCCGACGGAGGGGGCAGCGTCTGTGTACAATTGGATATCGATAGGGGAAGATATCAGGTTGGTGTAAAAGAAGGATAGGCCGTTCCATTGCTTGAGGAAGGAAATCCATAAACTGAGCTCGTTGCGACACGAGTCAGTTAAGGAAATCTGGTCCTCGAGGGCATGGGCGGAGGAAGCGAGGGAGAGGAGATGAGAGATGAAGGGGCGGCCTTGGGGGATGATGCGCATGGCAAAATTTAGGTGGCCCAGGACAGATAACAGCTCGCGTTTTGAACAGCTAGAGCTGGTTATCAGGGTGGAGGCTATCAGAATTGTTCTGTCAATTTTTTCTTTAGGGAGGGAGGCCTGGAATTTTTGGGAATCTAATTTGATACCCAAAAATTCGATAGAAGTGGCGGGGCCCTCTGTTTTTTCCTTAGCGAGAGGAACCCCGAGCTCAGAAAACAGCTTTTGGGTTGTCAGGAGGTGGGCGGCTGGGACAGAGTTTGCAGGCGAGATGATTAGAAAATCATCTAGGAGGTGGATCAGATAAGGAATGTTGTAGTTATTGGAGAGGATCCAGCAAATTGCCTCCGACAAAGTGTCGAAAATTTTGGGGCTGCTTCTGCAGCCGAACGTGAGGCGGACGGCGAAATAGAATTTGTTTTCCCAGCGGATGCCAAATAAGTGCCAGAAATCGGGGTGGATGGGCATTACTTTGAAGGCGGAAGTAATGTCGACTTTGGCCAGCCAAGCGCCGCGACCAGCCTTTTTAATCAGCGTGATGGCTTGGTCGACGTCGTGGTAATGAAGAGAGAACTCTTCGAGCGGGATGAGGCTGTTAATGCTTGGGAATGGGGAATTATGGGGAGATGACAGGTCAATGATCAGGCGTTTTTTGCCTGAGAATTTCCTGGTGGCTATGCCGATGGGGCTGACTCGAAAAATGGGGAAGGGGGGGGTGGGAAAGGGGCCGATCATGAAGCTGGACTCGATTTCCTTTTTGATCAGGTCGTCGACAACTTCAGGTTCGGTGAGGGCGGAGTTAAGATTTGGGCAGACGAGGCTTTGGGAGGGGAGACTTAGGATGCCGGGGTGGAAGCCGTGCGTGAGACCTGAAAGGACATAATCAGAAAAATGTGGATCAGGGTGATGTAATAATTCTGTAGACAAGCAAGAAACATTCACAGGAGACAATAAATATTTCTTTTGGCTTTTATTAGCCGCCTTGTGGACGGGGCAGACTAGGCGGGCGTGAGCGCCGCCACAAAAATTGCAAACGTGCATAAAGCGACAGTGTTGTCTTGTGCATCTGCCGCTGTTAAAGTCAGCGCAGACCTGGCTGTTGGAGGCAGGTGTGCGGCGGCGAAGGGAGGGGATGGCTGGGGTGTCCATGAGGCGTGGGACGTAGCTCGTGGACTTGGGCTGAGAGGGTTCGGGGTGGGGGGGGATAGATGGATTGGTGAATGGGCAGCTGAGGGTGGGGTGAGAAAAGGAGCGGCAGACTGCGCACGAGATGTTACGGCAGCCTAGGAACACCCTATTGTGGAGCTCGGAGTCGAGAGCTCCCCAATAGGGACACTGGTTCCATTGAGCTACCCGGATGGCGCATTTGGCTGAAAACAGCTTGTGATAGGTGTAAAAATGGGTGCCGCCATAGGACAGCGCGAGCTCAGCAACTATAGTGAGGTAATCGCTAAGCTCGCGCCTCCTGTGGGGGAAGGCGGCGCAGATGACTTCTGTGTACCGGGTAAACGCTATGGTGAATTCTGCAAAGGAAAGGATACGTGACTGGGCGGGGGCAGAGCTTTTGAGGGTGACGGAAAAATCGCCGCAATTGATTTGGCGATCTGCAGGTGAAGGGAGAATGGGAGAGAGGAGGGAAAAAAGGTCCACGTCCGCACCTGCTAGGATCTGTGATCTGATGGAGTTAGGTACGGGGGGTGGTTCGTTGACCAGAGCGTTTGGAGGGGGCGGAAGGGGCGTGGCTGAGGTCAGCGAGAAAGCTGAACGGGTCTGAGGCGGAGGAAAAGTGGCTGCTGGGACAGATAGCGGGGGATAGCCTGTATTGAGGCCGTCCCGTGAGGCGAAAAAAGGGGGGGGGGGAAGCGGGGGAATGGCGGGAGCCGGAACCTGAGAAGTTTGCTGCAGGCTCGTGGTAGGGAAAGCTGCTGGGGCAGAGGAGAGGGGGGGAAAGAGAGAGGGCATGGTAAGCACTGATGCTTGGGCCATGAGCGGGGGAATACTCGCGCTGTGGTCTGACAGCGGAGCTGCGGGCCATGGAGGTGGGAGGGAATTAAGCGAAAGGCGGGGCGGGAGCTGCTGACGAAGATCAGCGGCTGGTGGGGGCGGGTCCCTGCCGCGGCGGCGGCGGCGGCTTGAAGAGGCAGAGGCTGGCTCTTCGCTGGCGTGGGAAGCGATCTCCCGCCTGGGAGATCGAGGAGGAAGGCCGGAGCTGGTAGCTGCGGCGTGGCCCGAGCCGGGCGACGGCCTTTTGCTGTGCCTCGGCGTGGAGTATGGAGCGCTGCGGTCCGCGCGCGCTCTGCGAGCGGCCCTGGAGGGAGGCGTGGCTTTCGGTTTCTCCCTCGGTTGGAGGGATTCGTAGAGACCGAGAAGCTCAGCTTTCGAAGCGCGGCGGGGAGCGACGACGCCGGTGCTGGCGAGCGCCTTGCGGAGCCCCGCCACGGTCCATTTCCCCTTTGCTGGGGCGGAGGAGATGGCCGAAGCGTAGGATGACGCTGGCGAAGACACCTTACGCCTGGAAGGTGTTGGAGAAGGCGTGCTCTGGCGTCTAGGAGAGCGAGCAGCGGCGGTGCGAGAGGGCCTGCGGCCCCGCGATGCAGCCGCGGGCTCGTTTGTGGGGTCCTGCGGAGCGTTTGTGGGGTCCTGCGGAGCGTTGGTGGGCTCGACGGCAGGACTATCAGAGTCCGTGGAGTAATCCTCGGGAGGCGTTTGGGTCTCAGACATTGTGCAGCAATGCTGGAATCAGAGATAGCTGAAGGTAGGACTGCTTGGTTATTTAAGGAGCTGTAGTAATTGGATAGGGAGAGTGGCTGATTAGGTAGTGATTGCTGATGATGAATTGGCCGTGTTAATTATCTGCGCGAGCTCCTCCTGAAATTTGTTAATGAAACATCACGAAATAGTTGCATATCCCTCAGTTGTCCTCAGTGTGAAAAGATGGATCTCAAAATCAAACATTTATTGTTGGAAAAGGTTCAAATACACAAACATGCTGAAAAACCAAAGAATTTGTGGGACCTGAAGGATTTTTTTTTTGAAGAACAGCAGGCAGTTTAACTGTTCAGGACAAACAAGGGACTTATGAACAACTATCACTAAACAAATAAAATGATTCACAGCTGTGAACTTTATGTAAACTTGGGGTAATTTTTATAAATTCAACTATTATTTTCTCTTGTTGACTATATGTAAACATCTTTTATGTGAAATATCTTATTCAGGTCAGTACTAAATAAAAAAAAATGTATTTTTTATGACCCCTCTTATTTTGGTAAAATAATTAACATTTTGCAGATTCTGCAAATGGTATGCAAACTTGCCTCCAACTCCAAATACTTAACTGCTCATTCTCTATATTTCACTTTTGCTCTGGCTTACACTTTAAACTTAAATGAGACTATAAAAATCCTGCCTTTTGGTTAAAAGAATCAATCACATTTATGATAGAGTTAGTTTACTCCTTCAAATCTTTTGAACAGAATAATCCACACGCATAAAACTTGCAGGCAGAATTGTTAAGCATTAATCAAAACAGTTTTCCGGCCACATGGAGTAAAGCCGTTTGGCCTAATCTCTTATGAATAACTTCTGTAAGAAGCTTTGGGGCAGTCTGCCAAGAAACACACTTGGGCAGATGATTTAGACAATTAACGAATGAATGAACAATTTGTTTATTTACTCGCGAGGAAAAGTTTTGGGTGTCACGTAACAAGGAACAAGTTTATGTCACAGAACTGTACCTCAAATTCACTGATCAAGAATGTACGTGAAACATCATATCAGAATATCTACATGAAGTTTGAGATGATTTGCAGGAAAGGACATTCTTGATCAACCAATGACAAATCCTTTTCAACTCAGCAAGCTGCTAGGACCAGAAGCAGCTTATCATATTAACTTTATCGAAAGCTTAAGGCCATTTTATTTGTAATAGATGGCTTTAAGAGGATCAGTTCAACCAAACACAGCTACCCTGTTAAAATCTGAACCAAGAAAACAAAATAGGTCCACCGTCTCATTACAAATCAGCCTTTGACACACAAATCAAAACTATAAATTCAATGTAAAACAAGCTCAGAAATAGACAAGTCAACAAAATCTTGATCAACTGACCTTTTCTTTAGTGCGTAGCTCATCAAACATTTCCTGGATCTCAACTCTCCAGTCCTCCTGCATTGAGTGGAAGGAGTCCTGTGGCATGGTGGCCATCACAGCCTCCTCTATGGCAGTCAGCTGCTCCAAGATGGAAGCAAAGGATGGACGGATGTGGGGATCCTGATCCCAGCATTCTAGGAACACAAAAATATGTTAGACCTTCTATAGGTTATTATTACAATGACCTTTAATTGCTGATTGCATTAAGACTTGTTCACACTCATGTCAACAGAGAGTTGTCGATTTAGGCAAAATAGGGGTTTCCAATGGCACAACAAAGTTGAGAAATGTTTAACTTCATGCAAATGAAGAGCATCTTTCAGGAACAACCACCAATAGAAATTAATACTGTGTCAGTGGAGCTAGCAAGATGAGACAGAATGAAGCGAATTTACTGTTCTATTTGATTTGCCTGAAAAGACATACATGGATATACTTATAGGCTTACTTCCACAATGAAGAAAAAGGTAGATATCATCTATAATATGCGGTCTAGCAATAACTTTAGTGACAACACTCACTAGGAACCTCCACAAGCAACTTAACGTACTCAAACGTCAAAAATGTCATGGTATATTAATAAAATATAGTGAACATCTGGATAAACAAAGGAGCACCATTAGTGAACTACCAACAGACCTACCCTCCATGAGCTTGGCAAAAGGCTCGGGGCAGGTAGATGGAATGGGAAGAGTTAATTTGTTGACAGCCACTCCATAGGCAACTGCCAAACCATCGATGCCACGGTAAGGAACCTCTCCAGTCAGTAATTCCCAAAGGAGGACTCCATAGCTGGATAGAGAAAAGAATATATTAGGGAAGAAGTGTCAGTGTGGTATGGGTTGGTACTACTCACAGTAAACAGTGCTTATGTACAATATTACCAAGACTGGCATCTTTAATGCACTCTGTACTTTTTCCCTGATAATGGTTGTACACTGAGTGCACTTGTGTTTTTATGTGTGGCTTGTTCCTGTTATGAAAGTGTGTAAATTGATCCCAAAGCAAATATATTAAAATTGCTAAATATTATTGAGTTCTCCTCTTAACCTCATAGTTATGAAAAGGCAAAGAAAGGGCATGGCAATGTTCTAGCAATGTCAGGAAAAAAAGAAAAAATTAGAAGTGAAACCAATCATGTGTTGGCACAAAGTGAGCAATGTTTGACCAAAGCAGCATTAGAACGTTTGAAAAAGGATGAGTCTTCACATTTAGCTTTCTCAAACAAGGTAAAAGGGCAGCTGGATCACCACCAAAATGCTGTACCAATTCAAAGTAACCTAAGTTTCAGTGAACCTAAAAACAAAACCAACCACTAGACATTCCATATAAGCTGCGTTTCAAAACCTTCACGCCTACATAGGGAGTTTAAGGCAGTATCCAAAATGAAACTGATTCTATTAAGGGACTGATTTAAAACACTTCCAATACAGTTTGGAGCTGGCAAGATGCAGAAAAAAAGGATTAGTATGAAATATTATTTGTTCTTTTATTTTAATATACTTTTTAAAAAAAAATCTGTGATGCAAAACTGAATTTTCATCAGCCATTACTCTAGTCTTCAGTGTCACATGATCCTTCAGAAATCATTCTAATATACTGATTTATCACTTTTTTTATGTTGGAAACAGTTGTTTAATATTTTTTGGAACCTGTGATACTTTTTCAGGAATGTTTGATAAATAGGTTAATAGAAAAGACTTATATTGTTAGAAAATATTTCTATTTTAACTACTATCACTTTTTACCAATTTAACACATCCTTGCTGAATAAAAGTATTTGTTTCTTTCAAAGAGAGAAAGAAAGAAAAAATGTACTGACCCCAAACTTTGAATGAGGTGTTTATTGTAACAACATTTTTCTATTTTAAATAAATGCTGTTCTTTTTAACATTTTATTTATCAAAGAATCCTGAAAGTAGTATCACAGGTTCCAAAAAAAATATTAAGCAGCACAACTGTTTCCAACATTGATAATAAATCAGCATATTAGAATGATTTTTGAAGGATCATGTGACTCTGAATACTGGAGTAATGATGCTGAAAATTCAGCTTTGCATCACAGGAATAAATTATAATTTGAAGTATATTAAAATAAAAAAACACTACTTTAAATTGTATTAACTTTTCACAACATTACAGTTTTTTTAATCAAATAAACGCAGCCTTGATGTGCAGAAAAGTCTTTAAAAAGCATTAAAATCTTACTGAACCCAAACTTTTGAGCGCCATTGTATATATATTTATGGCACACAAACATTGGGTAAAAATCAGTATGTAAAACCATAAGTATATTAAAACTGCTAAAACTATGCTTCACAGAAAGATAATAACCCTGCTTGCATTTTTGAAAACCTGGAAGTGTACCTATGATGCCTGAGTGATTGTGCCTTCCTCAAATAACTAACTGACTATAATAACAGGCTTTGTGTTCAACATTGTAATTAAGTAAAAATAACAGCTTACCTCCAGACATCACTCCCTTTAGAAAACAGAGAGGATTTAATGACCTCAGGAGCCATCCAGGAATAAGTGCCAGCTGCACTCATTTTGGTCGTTTTGTGCCATTCACGGGCCAGGCCAAAGTCAGTAATCTTCAGGATTTTTCGACCGATGTCATCATTCTCAATTTTTTCAAGTAATAAAACTAAAAAAAAGAAAAACAAAGAAGAAATGTGTTAGTTATTTGTACTACATTAGTTATAAATTAATTGCTGAAATAAATAGACAAGAAAAAGTGATTGGGCCGTTCAGATCAGCCACTTTAAGGTATGATGGGAATGTTTTCTACACGTGAGCCTTTGCCTTTGAGCATTTATGTCAAAGAATAACAATACAAGAATGCTAAGAGGATAATCAAATTTCCACTCTTTTATCAAGAAGTGGAATCTTCAAGGACGCAGGCCTACATGAAGAACTCGGAGCGACATACAAGTCGCTCTAGTTTACAATAGTCTCATACCAAATGACAAACAACATGAGAATGTAGGCCAGCATGCTTTGAAGTATGGAACATCCTGAGGTCAAAAGTAGTATTATTTCTCACCCGTTCTGTCCTTGACAATCATCCAACTTGAGACCTTTATCAACATCAGTATGTAATAAATAGGGAGGCCCTCGGTTGATAACTGCATGTCTGATCAATCTGACCTTGACTCCCTTTCTATCATGACCTGAGGGAGTAACTAAGTACTTTTATTTGTGGACAGATTTTATTAAACACTTTCTAACTTTCCCAGCCTTTATAATGTAGTGTTGAGGACTGGCCTTGACTACACTCCCAGTTTATGCATCGGTTACAATGTAAGCCATTTAGTGAAACTGAATATAACATTTTCACCCATTCAGTGTGATCTAAGTTAAAACTTAGTTTCACAGTAAAGATTTTAGTTTCTTTACAATTATATTCAAATCTGACTCCTGAACTTTAAGGTCCCATATTGTCAAAATCGAAATTTCCTGGCTTTTTTCATGATAACTGAGGTCTAGGGGCTATGTAACTACCATATGAGTTTCAAAACAGTCAATCCACAGTAAACTGCACACAGCCTGCTTAAAGTAGCTGTTCATTTTCACGAGCCGCTGTGACTTCCGCAAAGATGTGACGTCCGATCTACTCAGTCACCGCCTTCAGTCAACCCCCCAGCACTAATCACGTCCCACCCTCCTTTTGTCAAACCCAGACAATATCGTGTCCATAACATTGCTAAGCAACAACACGAAAACAAGTCGAGAAAACCCTGTTCAGTCGATAGATGTCGAAACTACATCATTGCACAGGTTTCAGAACAACGTGAATATAAGAGACCAGTGGCACGTCAACTTCAGCCTCTTTCACACAGCGATTCCGGTAAATACACGGATAATGTGTCCCATGATTTGTTCCGGAGTTGTTTAATTTGGTTCATTCACAGTTGTTTTCCGGAATCTGTGCGTGCTTTACACACAACCCATAAAGACGTGACGTTTGGATGAGATGTAATGTGACGCGTACGTTTCACTAAACTGAAACTAACCTGAACAAACTGTGCTTCAGCGCTGATAGTGAGGAGCTGGCTCTGTCTGATCGCCGCTTCATTCCACTTTGCACGTATTTTTTCGTTGTGAAGAGTCGCATGATAACGTGCATCATCACTACAACACTGCCTTTATGGTTCTGGCTTTTGTTCACACAGCGCTCGTTCCCGTAATTTTCCAGAATCAGCGCGCATTGTGAAAGGGGCTTTACTAAAGCAACAGTTATGTAGCTTACTGCATTCGGTGTTTGGACAAAAAAAATAAATAAATAAAAAAAAAAAAACATTAATGATCATTCTGAAATATCCTGTTGAGCATCAGCAGGCTAGGCTCTCTCCATGGCTCTGGGTTCGGCTACAACGATACATGACCGTAGTTACCTGTGATTGGCCTGGCTGTGCGTCACTCAGAAAACAACAGGCCAATCAGAAGAGAGGCTCATGAATATTAATTAGATGGGCCAAAATCGGCTGTAAAAATATATTGAGATGGATATATTCTTAAGGACATCAACAACTAAAATAAACCTCCAGAAATGTGTACAATATGGGACCTTTAAAATTGAGTTCCAGCCTCAGAGGAGACAAGAGAGCAGTGGATTTACAGATTTATTTACTGTATATTACGCTGCTGCCACACAGATCTAATACAAACATGAAATTTCTTTCCCAGCTGTTTACCTTCACAGACATAACCGACTGTTTTTGTAACTCCTGTGTGTTTTTAACATAAACGTGTGTATTTGACAGTTTATGCGCAAGACGACATGAAAGAGAAGTTAGTTTAGTACTCACATGCCGCAGGACATGACATGATTTCAGCACGAACTACATGATAATCAAAACCAAACAGATTTTTTTTGGCTCAGCTCTTACTGGAAAAGGGGGCAGGGAGCAGCAGCTTTTTTGCATTTAAAGAGACATGTACAAAAACAGCCTGTTTCTGCTTCCACTCTAAATGGGCATTTTTTTTTTTTTTTTTTATAATTATATTTATTGCATTTTCATTATAATACAAAAATAACAAGACATCGTCATACAGCAACAAAAACAAAACAAAAACAAAGAACAAAAATAGCTCAGACTTTAAATAACACAGGATTACCTCATATAAAACAGATAAGGAAAAAAAGAAAAAAAAAAAAAGTTAAATGTCTAGAGAGTTAAACAATTACAACATTCCTTGTAATATAATAGGACTAAGATGAGGTTCCAAATAGTCAAGATATGGGGTCCAGACTTTATTAAACTGGCCTGTTTTTCGATGCAATACATAGGTAAGACGCTCCAGGGGAATCATCTGAAAAATTATCTTATGCCAACCTTTAAGTGATGGAGATTTATCACTAATCCAATTAAGTAAAATATTTTTCCTGGCAGCAAAGGCCAGAATATTATACAATTTCTTATTAACAGATGAAGCAATGCGTCCATTAGGAATACCCAACAACAATGAGACTGGGTCAAAATCCAACTGTATATTAAAGATCTTTTCCATTTCCTCCAGCACCAAAAACCAATACCTTTGCAGTATGTTACATGACCACAGACAATGTGTTAAAGTACCAACTTCAATTTTACATTTTAAGCACATTGGCGATGTAGAGGGTTTAAAAAAATGCCTGCGGTTAGGAGAAATATGGAGTCTATGTATGATTTTAAATTGTATTTCTTTTGTACGTGTACAAACAGATATTTTCCTAGCATAAGACCAAATATCAGCCCATGTTTCATCATCAATATCAATAGCTAACTCTTCTTCCCATTTAGTTTTAATTCTCTGTGTATCAGCCGAAGAGATTAAACACATAGAACCATAAAATCTACCCACAGACATCTTTCCCGGTGATACAAATAATAACCTCTCAATAGAAGATATCTCACTATTCCCAACAAGTGTTGTGTTATTAGTAATATAATGCCTCAATTGGAGGAAACGAAAAAAATCATGTTTGAAAAGCTGGTACTTCTGGGTTAACTCCACAAAAGACATTAATTTATTGTCTAAAAACATATCCCCAAGCCTAATAAGTCCTAAATCACACCAACGTTTAAAACCATCATCCAAAATTCCTGGGATAAAATCAGGATTGTTTAATATTGGGGTAAATAAAGAAGTCAATTTAGATCTACCTTCAAGCCTACAGACTGATCTCCATGCTTTCAGAGTATTAACTATAATTGGATTATCATATATCTCTTTTATTTTTTGAAAGCTTTTTACAAAAAGAAGAGCTCTTAAAGGAAATTTTGAAAAGGAAGATTCAATATCTAACCAAGTAGAGGAAGAATCATTTCTAACCCACTCTGCAATATATCTCAGGTGAGAACTTAACTGATACATCTTAATATTTGGAAAATCCAACCCTCCCATGGAACTTGGCAGATAGAGTACTGACATTTTTAACCTAGGCTTGCGTTTGCTCCATATAAAGGACTAAATGGGCATTTTTAAAATGATATAATAAATGATCTGTAGGGATTTTGAGCTGAAACTTCTAAGAGACATTTCAGAAACACCTGAGACTTATATTACATCTTATAAAGAGAGGCATGATAGGTCTTCCATTAAACAAACATGCTGGGCGCTGCAAAGAACTAGACAGCATCTTTTAAAAGATAAAAGACCTGCATTTTGAGGTAAAACTTACAAACCTTTCATTTTGGGACAAAACATGAAAATTGGGATTCCATTTCGAACAGGTTTCACCTGTTTGTTGCTTTCAGGTTAATCTCAGCTGATGGTTTCTATGCACTTTCATGTTTCCTTTTAATGAAGTAACAAAACAAACGTAAACAACAGTTTAAAATTTAATGAAATATCTCTACAGACCCACACACTCCTACACAATCAGTTTTAATATTTCATAAACATTTCAGTAAACCAGTTGGTTGGATTTTTTTTTTTTTGTGTGTGTGTGTGAAACCGAAACATAAAATAAAAATAAATAAATATACACTACCTGTCAAAGGTTTCTGAACAGATTAACGTTTCAAAGGCATAAGTCTCTCCTGCTCACCACTACTTACTATTTAAAATAACAGTTTTTTATTTGAATACATTTTAAAATGTAATTTATTCCTGTGATTTCAGATTAAATGAATTTTTAGCATCATTAGTCCAGTCACACGATCCTTCAGAAACCATCAATATTCCGATTTGCTTCTTAAAAAAACATTTATTATTCCTATGCTGAAAACAGTAGAAAGGAGTAGAATTTTTTCAGGTTTCTTTGATGAATAGAAAGTTCAGAAGAAGAGCATTTATCTATAATAGAATGTTTTGTAACATTATAAATGCTGTTAAATGCTGTAAAAAATATTTCAAATGTTAATGTTTTTGCTGTACTTTGGATTAAACAAATGCAGGCTAGGTGAACAGAAGAAACATCTTACTGTTCAAAAACTTTTGACTGGTAGTATAAATAAAAACGAAAAACTTCTCAAACTAACAGTACTTCAAAACCATCCTGCTCCGAATTGCCCCCGCTTTTCTTACACATCTTTTCTTTGCTCAGATTTCTATGGTGTCCGTTTTATGGGGCAGAAAATCATCTTTAGATCATGAGACAATAACCACTGCCTGTAGTATGTTTGCCACGGTCTCTCTCTATCCCTCCAACAAGGCCATTGTTCTCTACACTGTCATTTAGAGAGAGAGAATGAGTGAGTGTGTGTGTGTGTGTGTGTGTGTGTGTGTGTGTGTGTGTGTGTGTGTGTGTGTGTGTGTGTGTGTGTGTGTGTTTTGGAGAGCACACATGCTTGAGATTCCTTAACGTTTCACTTCATGTGCCTGAAATTACAAAACTGAGTTTTGAAGCGTGGCACAGTGCCGAGTTTCACAGGGGCTGCTGGCTACAGTTCTGCAATATTCTTTACCCCCAATCAGGGGAAGCTCCCTGTCTTGGAGAGAAAACAGCAGCCATTGAAGAGATTAAAAATAATGAAAATAAGCCTTTCAGGCTCAGGAGTCGGAGCATTCTCGGGTTGGCAGTCACCTAGCAACCAGTGCTTGACCATTCCATTGTGCAAACTTATGTTAAGCTTTTGCCCCCTCGTTAGCGACATTCCTTTGAGTGAGGTATTAAAAGATTAGGGCACAAAAACATCATTTCACTCACTATTTGCTATATCTTAAAGATAATCATTGATCAGATAAGCAAGAGGGGAAACAAAGCAAATCTGATTTCATTTCTTACTTTTTGAGAGACTACTATTTGACTTTGCTGTTTGTGCCTCCCTAAAAAAATGTACCCTCTACCTTTAACCTGCTAAACAATGTACTGCAACCTGAATGGGCCTTAAGAACACAGCAGAAAGGGTCTGGCTCATGATGGGTGGGTGTCTCGAGTGCCGCACTGAGCAAACACACGTTATTTTTTCAATTAAGGTCAGCAAGCTTTTAGTGTTGTTTGTCACAATCCTGTGGAGAGATGAACAAACTGAGTTGCGTTAACAGTAGCACTGCCATGCTGAACGGGGGCAGGGTGCCACATTGCGTCTATTGTTGATAGTGGAATGCCGTCTATTTTATTGTTCTGGATATACTCTGCTAATTTAACAGAGAATGAGACATAGCGCATGTGCAGACCGAAATCAACTACACTATTGTTCAAAAGTTGCTTTTATTAAGCAAGGATGCATTAAATTTATCAGACATGTCACTTACAATATAACAAAAAATCTATTTCATTTCAAGTATTTTCTTTGGAACTTTCTATTCATTAAATAATCCTTAAAAATAATTGTTTTTTGAGCAGCAAATTAGCATATAAGAATGATTTCTGAATGATCATGTGACACTAAAGACTGACGTAATGGCTGCTAAAAAAAATTCAGCTTTGTCCTCACAGGAATAAATTACAATTAAATATATATTAGAGAATATAGGGCAAAAATATAGTATATAATATGTGAAAAACATGCATACATGAGTATACTGTATGCACGTATTATACACTACCAGTCAAAAGTTTTTGAACAGTAAGCTTTTTCATGTTTTTAAAGAAGTCTCTTCTGATTAACCTGCATTTATTTGATCCAAAGTACAGCAAAAACAGTAAAACTTTTTAATATTTTAGCATTTAAAATAACTGTTTCCTATTTAAATATATTTTTTAAATATAATTCATTCCTTTGAGTTCAAAGCTGAATTTTTAGCATCATTACTCCAGTCACACGATCCTTCAGAATCATTCTAATATGCTAATTAGTTGTTCAATTTTTTTTTTTTTTACAATTAAATGTATATTAAAACAGAAAACAGTTATTTTAAATTGTAAGATTATTTTGCAATATTACTGTTTAATTGTATTGTATCAAATGAATGCAGCCTTGATGAGCATGAATGGCCGTGTACACTCCTAAAAAAATAAAGGTTCCAAAAGGGTGTTTTTGCAGTGATGCCATATAAGAACCAGTTTTGGTTCAGTGAAAAGATCTTAAAAGAACCATTTTGAAAGGTTCCATGGATGTTCAAAGTTCTTCATAGAACCATTGATTCCAATGAAGAACCTTTATTTTTAAAAGTGGATATTAGAAACAGCTTGTACATAAATTAAATTGCTGAACAGATTTCCCTTATCAGGTCAACACTAGTTCATGAAATATGTACAGCATTTGACTATATTTGAGTTTACTGAAATGCCTCTTTTAGGTATTGGTTAACCAATGTATAGCACAGTGTTTCTCAACTCCAGTCCTCGGGACCCACTGCTCTGCACATTTTGTATGTCTTCCTCATTTAAGGCACCTGATTTTGATCATCAGCTCATTAGTAGAAAGATTCATGAACTGAACTGAGTGTGTCAGACTCAGAAACATACAAAATGTGCAGAGCAGTGGGTCCAGCATTAGGGTCTTTCCCAACTCTATCTATGACTAAGAAACATGATAGGACAATCTTAAAGTCATGCAGTATCCCTTGCAGCTATAGTATTGTTTTAGAGAAAAGGCAAATATCCCCATTTACATGAAAGAAAGGTCTCTCTCTAAAGGTCTGTAAAGCATTAAGGTAATACATGAACATTCTCACCACTTGTCAGTATGGGGAAAAAAAAGATTTAATTATTTATTATCAAAAAACATTTATATTCAGACTTAGTGAGTGCTTCTTCAAGCAGACTTATTTTCAGGTCAGTTTTCTGAACCTTGTTAGTTTCTTAAGGAGGGTGCCAGCTGTTCAAACTCTAACCTCTTAACTAACAACCTGCCTGGGGTCACGCTCATTCAGAAGCCATCATTCCTACAGGTCTTCTGAAAGGCTTGAAGATAGCCAGTGGTTTATCACTTGTTGGCTGTGCAACTCTAGACCAAGGAACCCTGCTAAAGCACATGACTCAAATCTGCTGCTGAAGCGCAGGTGCAGTTTTCAAGCAGCCTGCTCTTTTGTCAGTGACAATTGGGGTGTGGAGGAAAAAAAAAATGCAACCTTAAATCTCCAGATGACTCTAGGGCCAACATTTACAAAGGTAATTCCAATCTCAGTTTAGCAGTTAAGCATTTTGGCCCAGGTGTACAATCATATTATGGGGAATGAGGATTCAATAGCAATTTAACCAAAAAAATTTTTATAGTCACATGATCATTCAGAAATCATTCTAATATGCTGATTTGCTGTTTAAGATTTTTTTTGGGATTATTTTATCAATATTTAAAATTTGAGTTGAGTACATTTTTTTTCAGAATTATTTGAAGAATAGAAAGAGATACAAAGATCAGCATTTTGGGGGGTGAAAGAAACCATAGAAATGAATACTTTTATTTAGCAAGGATGCTTTAAATTAATCAAAAGTGATGCTAAAGACATATACAATGTTACAAAAGATTTCTATTTCAGAAAAATGCTAATTTCTACTCAGCTGTTTTCAGCATAATAATAATAAATGCTTTTTGAGCTGCAAATCAGAATATTAGAATGACTTCTGAAGAATCATGTGACTGGAGCAATGATGCTCAAATTCAGCTTTGAAATCACATGAATAAATTACATTTTAAAATATTAGAATAGAAAACAGCTATTTTAAATACTAAAAATATTTCAAAGTTGTACTGTTCTTGCTGTACTTTGGATCAAATAAATGCAGGCTTGGTGAGCAGAAGAAACTTCTTAAAAAGAAAACATTAAAATCTTACTGCACTTTTGACTGATAATGTATATCTAACTATATAGAGACCAGTGATAATGCAATCATTTTTCCTACAATCTAACTTTACATTTATTCAGTTAGCAGCTTTTATCTAAAGCTTTAGAAATGAGTAATACAAACAATCTATCTTAGGGAGGCAACAACATGGGAAATGGCAGCTCAGTAAACACTATCTAGAGTACTATAAGCAAGAACAGGGAGAGATTTAAGAAACCGTGTAAGCATAGAAGTTAAATATTTAAAAACTTGCAGCTTAGGCTGCACTCTAAGATGAGCGAATGCTAAAGTTGCCAGAAGGACTTGGAAGGATCCAGTGTCTTTAACATTAACTACAAAGGCTCCATTCAATCTCAGAGCATCCATCAATTTTATAGCTTTTCTTCTGGGGTTAGATTTCACTAGCTAGTGGCTTCCTTTGAGAATCATATTGCTTTTAGCTAGAAGACAGAGTCCACAGTTTCCTACACCACACACACTGGTTGCATTAAATATTGGCAGAATATTCCTAGATGACCCATGTTATGAGCACGTGGTGTTCTGTTCCCCTCCTCTCAGGTCTTATATGGAAAAAAAGGTTGATGTGCTAATGATAAGCTTTGTAAACGATTAATGATTAACGTGCTAATTGCGAAAGGAAATACCAATGTGACAAGCTTGTGTGTTTCTACAGTAGAGCAAATACCTGCAATTCTTGGTCAAGATAAGGAGGCATTAATGAGTGTGTGGTAACTCTTACTGTTGCTGGACTTGAGGTCTCGGTGAATAATGGGAACCACAGCCTCCTCGTGGAGATACAGCATGCCTCTGGCGATCTGGACGGCCCAGTTCACGAGGATGTGAGGGGGGATCCTCCGGCCCGTCAAAGCGCGGTTCAGAGTCCCTCCTCTGGCATATTCCATGACTAGACACAGGTTAGGCTCCTCCAAACACACCCCCTCCAGTTTAATAATATTAGGATGCTGAAGCATCGAGAAAAGTTTGGCTTCTTGCTTAACACTGTCTGCAGTCGCTTTAATGTCCTCGTCGGGGTCCTGTCGAGCTGCCTTCACCGCGACCTCCTGCTCCTTCCAGGTCCCCCGGTAGACTTTGCCAAACCCACCGACGCCGATGATTTCTTGCAGAACGAGTTCAGAAAACGGTATCCGAACGGGGGCGGACGGGTCACTCTCCCGAGCCCCTACCGCTCTATAAATGGCGGGTTGGTAAGTAACATAATTAGATGGGAAGATGCCCACACGATGGTTAATTTTACCAGTCCACCAGCCTTCGTCTCCCGAGATGGCAGCGTCCTTAGACAGGACCTCCACCACGTCTCCACGCCGCAGGCTGAGCTCGTCCTCCCCGCTGGCCTCGTAGTCAAACACCGCGGTCCAGAGCGAGCGGGGACACACGGGGGCAGAGTGAGCCCAAGCCCCGGAGTTGGAGGACTCCGTCCAGACATGGTCTTGGAGGCTCAGGCGCCCCTCACCGTTTGGGAAAACGGCCTGGGGAACATCCATGTCTCGGTGCCTGCAGGAGCACCATAGGGTGCCGTGATGTCAAATCAAAGTAAACTAGTCCAGTAGCCGTATTCCCCAATGACACATACACACAGAAACGTTTGTAAGAGCCCCAGCCAGGTCACTTTATATCAGTAATGGAGAGCGGGTCAGGTTAAATCCGGCTTAATAGAGGTTAAGAGACGCATTGCTTTGTTTCCACGTAAGCCAGATAACCAGTCTGGGAGTGCGAAGCTTCTCTGAAGCAGGGACATCAACATTAGCCGGAATATTTTCACAGCTAACTCCTTAGTTTACTTTTTAAAAACTACATTATCATTCCATGGGTTTAATTCAACCAGAAATACAAACTATTCTAATCTTTGTAAAAAACAAAGGTAAACAACATACCTAACCGTGAACGAGTTTTCAAGCCGTGAGGCTACAGGTGCAAAGTACCTGCTCATCCCGAGCGAACGAATCAAGCTAAATATACACACGATTATTTCGCTATTTAAGATAAGTTATTGATTAACTTTCGTGTCTACATGTACACAACCTCCACACAGACACTCTCTGACTAGTTGAAACACTTAAAATGAGCAGGCTAAAGAGCCGTGCTAACGCGTTAGCTCTCTCTCCAAAGTTCACAAACTAGTAACTGCGGCTCCCAAAATTCTGCCGTCGCCAAGGACTCGTCGTGCGCGCGCACGGTAGTAAATGTTTCGCGGAGTTAGTCCTATAGCCCACTTCAGTCATTCACCAGCAATCCAAAATTGATGGCTTCTTCCCTCTCGCGTAGATCCGAGTACTTTTTCAGAGTAGCTGAAACTTTGCTTGGTGAAGTCTATGAGTGCACCGCCATCGCTTCTCCGTTCCTCAGACTCGACTGACCCTAGAGGAGAGAAGGAAAAGGTGGACAAGGATTGGTTACAGGAGTTCACGTGACACTCTGCGTGAGTGCAAAACAAAAGTGGGAACTGGGAACTTTTCGTTTTTTAATCTGCGGTGTTATGCTACTACTCGAAATGTATAGGGTAATGGAGTCTGGATAAACCAATCTGCTTCACTTTACATTTTATAACATGCATTACAGTTTATATAATATGTTAATATAAAGATATGATCCTGATTGGCTTTGTTAATTTTTTATAGGCCCACACCTGTAATGTTACACTTAAGAGATGATTTCAAATGCCAAAAATAAGCAATATTGCGTTACTCCATAAAAAGTAACTAAATGCATTACTCAATTACTTTTTGTGAAAAGTAATGCATTACAATACTTTTGTGTTACTTTTTGTCACCTGGGCACTTTTTTTACAGAAAACCCAAAAGTTATGTTTTTCCAATTGTAAAGGCCCTTTCATACAAGCAAAATGTAAAAAAAAAAAAAAAAAAAATCAGTATTATCAATAACTAATAATCAGTGTTGGAAAGGTTACTTTGGAAATGTAATAGGTTACAGATTACAAGTTACCTTATTTAAAATGTAACAAGTAGTGTAACTATTTCAATTACTTTATTAAAGTAATGTAACTGATTACATTTGATTACTTTTATAAATTTCAATGTATTTATTTTTTTCTACATTTTTCTAAACTATTAATCATTTTAAAACATTTAAACTGCAGGCAGGGTTAACCTTACAGTAGTACTTAAGACTGATTACTGTCATACTTAATTCCTTCATTACTTAAATTAAGATTATAATAAATTAATTTTAAAGAACAGACACCACAAAATCAGACTTTAGCACTTCTTTTTACCTTGAGATTGTTCAGAGGTAAAATACAGATTTAAAATTACAACAAGATCTAGTTGAATAGCTATGAAATTGTTTTTGAAATCAAATATTTGCATATTACAAAAAACACGGACCTAACAATAAAAAAACTTTTAATTTAAACAAAGCTTATACACATTTTTTTGATCAAATAAATTTAACCTTGATTACAATACTGATCCCAAACGTTTGAACAGCAGTGTATATTAATTTAGTCATGGCATCTAAAACACATAATTACAAAGCATCATCACAATGGATCATCTTATTCGCATTCCCTTGCGTAACTGTATAGCATATCTGTGACCTACATACACTCTAATGTCCATTTTGTCTATTGTGTATTTTTATATATATTTATTTCTTATTCACTTAATTTGTATTCACTTTTTTTATTGTCTTAATTCTGACAAAATCATTAAAATAATCATGACTGATGTACATTCCTATATTAGTACTAGTATTACCGTAAATACGTAATAGGTACTGCAGTTCTGGTATTGAAGACCTAAAATGTACATTTTGTTCATTTTAAAATATTGATTACGACAATAAATTTGTGCACAAAATTCAAAACTGAGTGTCTATTTACTAGAGGTGGGCATAGATTAATTTTTTTAATCTAGATTAATCTAGATTAATTTTGGAATTAATCTAGATTAAAATGGCTAATTTGAATTCTACTGAAGGCATTCAGAATATGTGTGCTAACCAAATAATGACTAAAAGTAAGTCTTTGAGAACGGGTTTCTTAAGCCAGGTGGCGCATTAGACCAGGGGCCCATCTCCTGTTTCCAAAATGCATCACAAACTGCTTGACAATTGCATTTACAACACAATTAACTATACAAACTTGTGTAACCAACTATTTCCACACTGCATGTAGCCTACTTCTGAGTAAAAGGCTGCGCGACGTGCACGTTGCAGATTAATACACAGATGCGCAAGGGCATGGATATTAGTGGTGCAACGGATCACAAAACTCACGATTCGGATCACATCATGGATTTGGAGTCACGGATTGGATCATTTTTCGGATCAGCAAAAAACAAACAAAACAAAACAAAAAAGTTTGTTTTTTTACTAATTACTGAATGCTTACTTTAAGTAGGCTACTTCTAATCCACAGCAAACACTACTAGCTGAACTAATAAAGTCAGTAACAAAACAAGAACAATTACACAAATAACAAGTGTAAATGAATACAACATAAAGTTACTAATAAAATCAATAACCGTAGAATTCAGGTGCGGAAATTTAATAATTAATTTGTAAATAACTAGTGCTTCTCACTGCAGGTATTTATAGGATGCTGTCTCTTTAAGGCATAATGCACGTACCCACTACTGGCACGCATCTCTTTCTCAGCTGTTTCGGTTCACTGAAGACATAACCGACTGTGTTTACCAGAACACCAAAACGGGTATTAAGATATGACTTTGTATGTGTGTTTCCATTCAAAAAAGAAGTTAAAGAGGAATCAATCTGTGTGAATCGCGCCTCTCTCTGTCTCTCTCTCTCTCTCTCTCTCTCTCTCTCTCTCTCTCGGTGCGCGTGCTCTCTTCAGGTGTGTGCGTCGGCGTGCGTGTTCCCTTTTTAAATTGTTTGAATTGGTAAATTGGCAAGACAAAACATGTGCCAATTATAAACTTTTACTCTATGATGGTTAAATTTAACAGTTAATCCGCGAATCACATGCGTGCAGAACCGGTTTGGTCCGTATGGATCACGGATCATCATACACTCAATTCGGCTAGGTAGACATCCGCACTAAACTATCAAGGTGAAGGTCATCACAGCTTACATAGTTTAGACCCAGCTCCCAACCCAACTTTGAGAATAGATTAACGGCGATATTTTTTTTATCGCCCGTTAAGAGTCTCAGGTTAACGCAGCACGTTAACGCCGATAACGGCCCACCTCTACTATTTACACATCTACTTGTTGGCAGAGGCTATTTACACTAACCCCGCCCACTAACGTGATCTCTAGACAAAATTACAAAAGACTTTCAATAGACAACTCCAGTGGTGCAAATGTTAAATCACTTAACGCCTCTATTTAACGCAACTGACCCGAGTTCGAATCCACCTTTTGACGAACTGGTTCTTCTCACTTTTTACATCTCACATGACATCGGAAAAGCATTTATTTTAAATAATATAAAAAGAAATAATCAAAGAGTTGAAAATAAAGTATGGGGTAGGGTTAGGGTAGATGCTGGACGGGCTTTATTGCCCCAATAAGGCAGCATCCAATAATACTAAAAATAATACTAATACTAAAACTAAGAAAATACTGCTATTTTTACTTAGTGTAAACAGCATCTATCGTGTCGAAATAAACTGCTATCTCTGTAAAGTTGAAGATGCTGTCCCGCTTGTCTGGTTGTCTTTTCATGGCTCTTGTCTTCGGACTGTCAACGCAGGGTGGGGGCGAGTGACTCAGTGAGCAGCAGAGCATCACTATGAATCAGTCCCTTCCTCCCTCCTCTCCGCTCATGTGAAGCTGGCGCAGGAGGATGCTGCTGGGCGCCTTTCACCGCACAAAACCAATGTCCTTATGCTGGGAAACAGGGAACCAAGGCGTGGACGATGAAAAAGAAAAGTAAACGGCTTCGAGGAAGGATGTAGAGGCAGCTTCTGCAAATATGTAATCGCGCACTGGGGCAGCGAGTCGAGGACGGCAGCGGTGTGAATTCGCAGCTTGCAGCATGATATATCTGTAGCGACCATTATTAAAAATATGGGCTCTCAAGTTGTGCAAACGCTACGCCAAGGAGTCTGGGCTTCATTGACCGGCGGATGGTATCACGATCCGGAACAGAATAAATTCAACAATTCATGTCATCTGTATTTATGGATGTTTTTGTTAATGCTTCCATTATCCCTTCATTTGGTGAGTGATACAATATGCCGCAGGCCGCCGATAATACGTGTTCTGCTAATATGAAGCAGTCTACGCGTTATAGCTATAGAAACCGTACACGAAATATTTCTCTGAAGAGATAGAATTGATTTAAATGTATTGTATATTAAATCAATTTTGGTGTTTGTTTGGAGCTAGCACTGTCGCATTTTTCTTCTGCATAGCCTTCTATACAGGTGATGAACGCATGGCAGCCTGTGTCAAAGCATTGTTTTGCATTTACAGTAGACGAAAATATCTATAGGCTATATATTACGTGTTTTTGTCAGTGGTTAAGAAGTAAAAAAAGAGACAAACGAGATAAAAATACAACCCCTAAATTCTAAAATGATATATTACAGTTTATTTATCTATTAAATGGCTTCAAAAATGACATGGCTCTAATGTGTTTTCCATCTCTTCTGTCCTCAGGCTCTTCCACCCACCACTACAACCCTCAGTATCTACTGCACCTCAGTGACAGTTTTCTTCATTGTCATTAAGATGGTAAATTATCGCCTCCATCTGATGTTCGATCAGGGCGACATTGTAGCCCAGAATAGTGTGCCTGACATCAGCAAAGGTGTAGACAAGAAAAGCAACGCATCTGATTCCTGTCTTCCATCTCTAAGGTGATCAAAATCAGTTGTGCCATTTATTATTTCGCAATGTTATTTTCTCATATTGTCATAAGTTTCCTGTCCCCAAAGCATGTACAGTAAACTCTACTGCCAACAGTAACCAGGCTAAAGTCTGAATTGTTTTAATTTACAGGAAGAGCAGCACAGTTCCTGACAGTGTTGCCACATCAGTATTGACAAAAAACAGACCAAGTCCAGTAATACAAGTCACAGTGAAACAGACTGAAACAGACCCTGGACTGATTGGAGTAAGTAATAATTTGATGAATTTATGTACCATAATTATTTACATGTACTTTACAAAATATGTATTTTTAGAGAAAGAACCTTTCAGGGAACAGTGAACCATTTTGAAGAACATTTTAAAAATCTAAAGAACCTCTTTTGACTTTAAAGAACATTTTCTGCATTTGAAAGTTTCCATGGATGTTCAAGGTTCTTCATATAACAATTGATGCCAATAAAGTACCTATATTTATATTATTTACTGTATAATATTTTTGTACACTTGAAATAATAATATCTTTTTTTTTTTGTTAACCTGCTTTCCAAAAATGTTAAGGAGTGTCCAAAATCGGAGGAGCTGAAGAATATAGATGGTATGTACCAGCTTTAATTATAGCACTGGCCTGGTTTCACTGCAGTGCAAGAGATCCTCACAGTTCTGGGAACATGTTGTGCAGATACATCATTGGAAGTTTCTGTCACAGAGCCTTGCATATGAACTGAGGAATAATTTGACTACTTTCTATCTTGCCTCAGTTACACGTCACACTGAGTGTGACATCCTGCCAGGACCTCTCAAAAAGAGCTGTCAGACAGCTTTGTCAGAAATCCCAAACACAGTGTTACACTTACATTGTGAGGGTCTCCGACTGCATCTAAAACACAGAGACATATTTTTGAAAATTTGATTGAATTTAATGAAGAAGTGTAAGTTGTTCATGTAATATAATATAAAACAATTTAATTTAATCAGATTAACTACATTTGGTTAAAGGGATTTTATTAATTTTTCACTCAAAAAAGAAAAGTCTGTCATTCTTTCTTCACCCTCATGTTTTTCTAAATTCATAAGACTTTGGTTAATTTTAATGGCACAAATAAAAATAAAAAAATTAATGAAGCCTGAGAAATTTCTTTCCCTACATTAAAAGTCCAGGTCCACAACGTAGCATCATAAAATGAATGCATATAAATCAAGTGGTCGCTTTATATGTTGAACAAATTGAATTTAGGCTTTTGTGTACATCTAAACAATGATCGAAACACATACATATCAGGCTTGTGCACAATTCAGAATTGAATTGAGAATGACTCCTAAATTCCAATTCAATTCTTGAATTTGAATTGAATTTGAATTGATGTCAAAAACAGGATCTAGAATTACAATTCGAATTTAAATTAAAGGAAGCAGAATTGCAATTCAATACAAATTCAAAGAAATTCATATACATAAGTGAAGTGTTTAACAATGAAGCTTTACAATATATGTCAGATATGATTTCATTACATATTCTATAAATGATATTAGTTTGCACTACTTGTACAGATTACATTGTGTTGTTTGATTACTTTGAAATGAAAATAACATTTTGAACAAAACTAATCAAACATTGAGTGAGTAATTTATTTCATGAATTTGATCATTAACTATATGTTGGAACAAAATGTATGCAGGGTTGAGGAGTGACTAGTTATGTGTAATGAAATTAAATTACAAAATGAATGTAATTGTATGTGAGATTCAACACATTCTTTCTGTTGTATGACTGTGTGGAATGTCTTTGAATTGCCATGAATTTAATTCCACTTCCTGTCATTCCAACTCCAATTCAAATTCAACTTCCTGTGGGGCGGAGTCAATTCAATTCAAATTCCAAGTCATGAATTGAATCGCAGCCAATTCTGAAATTCTGAATTGTGCACAAGCCTGATACATATGTGACCCTGGACCACAGAACCAGTCGTAAGAAGCATAGGTATATTTTAGCAATAGCAAACAATGCATTGTATGAGTCAAAATTATTATTTTTTTATGCCAAAAATCATGTTCCCTGAAGATATTTTGTAAATTTCCTACTGTAAATATATCTAATATTAATTTTTGATGAGTAATATGCATTGCTAAGAACTTCATTTGGACAACTTTAAAGGCGCTTATTTTCAATATTTTTTATTTTTTTACAACCTCAGATTCCAGATTTTAAAATAGTTGTATCTAAGCTAAATATTGTCCTATCCCAACAAACCGTACATCAACGGAAAGCTTATTTATTCAGCTTTAATGTATTTAGATGATGTATAAATCTTTAAAAAATGGCCCTTACAACTGGTTTTGTGGTTCAGGGTCACATATAGTGTATTCCATTTGGTAAACATGGAGGCTTGTGCATGTGTCATATGCTAGAATACACACATTTGAGCTTCTGTGATATTTAGTGATGATATGCTCCATGTATGTGTATCGATCATTGTTTAGATTTAAATAAAAACCTAATTTAATCTGTTCACTGAATCCTTTTTTGGAAGTTTTGGTTACCTGGACTTTCAATGAAGGGTCAGAAATCTCTCAAGCGTCAGTAAACATATCTTAATTTGTCTTTCAAAGATGAACTGATGTCTGAAGGGTGTGTAAATGATCACAGAATTAAAATTTGTGTGTAATTAACCATTTAAAAGGGCCATAAACTGAGAAATCTTTTGACAAATAAGAGGTCATTGTACTATAAAAACACCCTGTAAGTTTCTCAAAACTTTCTTATTAGTCTAAAAACAGCTTATATTGAAGCCAATCTGCCAAAACGACAGCTTGTGGAATGTGCCACTTTATGATGTAATAGAGTGGTCTATGCAGAAACCAAACAATAATAATGGCTTTGAATACAACAAGGAGCTGTACAATGCCAAGTTGTGGAAAAACAGTCTTTGCATAGCCTTCCTTCCGATCCCAACATTAGGAAAGAGTGGATGAACTTTATTTTTAATTAAGTTCCAGAGCACATCAGTAAGAACTTTATCCTTTGACCACTTCATTTTACTGCGGATCTGTTTATAAACAAGGCACAATTCGACACATAATTTTAAGAAAGATTGAAACTAAAAGACAACACTGTGCCAACTATATTGCATCCGACAGTAATATTGCATTCACAAGTGTGTGGAACTGTTATTACGTGGTCACTATTGCTTTTTCTGTTATTACAGATCGTTTTATATGTACTGAGTATTTATGCATCCATCTATGAAGGATGTAGGCTGTCAAACATACACAAATGTTAGCCAATCATAGCAGTGGGCACTTACTTTTGAGTCTACAATCCACCACGTCTATTTAAACAGAGTGTTATGATGGGAAAGGGTCAAAACAGGACAGAAATTAGCCCATTACTTCAAAATTATGATTACAAAAAGGGCAGGTCATGACCCCTTTAAAGCAGTTTGTGACATCAACCAATGGGGCTCATTATCTGGTAGCTACTAAATTAAATTCTTTCATAAACCATATGTCCATTTGACGTTTTAAACATGCGGTTTGTATACTGCCTGGCTTTTACAGGTCAGAGTGATGAACGATCAAGGCCAGAGGTGGAGGAGCGACTCACCCCTGAGGATGTGTTCAGTCCCAACACTGACCAGTCTGCCCCACTCCTGCAGGGAGAGCAGATTCCTTCAGCCCATAGGGACAAAGCTGAGGATGATCTACCACCTTCCCCTGTGATTGAAGAAGACAGTATGGAGGAGAAAGACAAACCCCCAACCGACCCCAACAACAATAATACCTCTCTAGAAATCACACGAGATGCCAACAATGGAGAAACACCTGAGGAGAATTATTGCTCGGATGAAATAGCTGTGGTGCTGGTTGACAATTCGAGTCCCTCGGCCCACCTGGACGAGAGCGATACGGTGAAAATCATTATCACAATGAGCTGTGACCCACAGACAGCAGCCGAACTGGAGGAGTCTGTCAAACAGAGCATTTTAGAGTCAGCTCAGTCTCACCAGGGGGAATCCGACTGTCCTGTTAAAATTCCTGTCATCACTTTCGATTCACCTCATGAAGTGGAGGAACTCTCTGCAGGTGATGAAAAGGAAGACACACCGGTTGCAGGAGACAGCTCAGTTCAGGAGAAGTCCGAACATCAAGACAAAGACCCAATCAGTTCTGACTCTGCTCAGGAATGCAAAGAAATAGAGAGCAATGAGTTTGAGATGCCCAATCTGAGCCCCCAAGTGACCAATAACAGCTCATCAGGCATTGATGTGAACTCCCACACTGATGAAAACGACCCACCTGAGCTTAAAGTGGACGCTGATGGATTCTTGCAGATCCCGGCAGCGTATATGAGGTGTACTCAGAGTGGAAGATCACATGCTAGGGGACTCAGCATCGACAGCGGACGAGATGCTGTCCTCATTAGTAACAGAGCTAAAGATAAGCTTGGTACAATGACCTCCTCGAAATCAGACCTTGAAGCCAAGGAGGGACAGATACCCAATGAGTCCAACTTTGTTGAGTTTGTGTCGTTGCTGGAGTCTATTAATAGCACCAGATTTGGAGGAGGAAATGAGGCTGAGAAGGAGAATGAAGAGAGAAATGGTGAGTGCTGATTTATGACACCGGATTTAATATCTTTACTCAAACTAATGGTCCAACTCCTTTCAGAGCAAAGTATGAATGCGGAGAAGAACTCGGATGTGTCAGAATCCACAGGACAACAACAGGAGCGTCCAAATCCCCCAAACAGTCTGGCTACAGACACAATGAAAACCATTCCAGAAACTCTCATTCCTATTGTCTCTCCGGAGAGGTGGGTATTATGCCATCTGGCGGACTGTAAATTGCTTTGGATAAAAGCATCTGCTAAATGACGGCTGCTATTTACGTTATTTTTAAACAGAAAAGCTGAAAGCTGAATAAATAAGCTTTCCATTGTTGTATGGTTTGTTAGGATAGAACAAATTTTGGCCGAGATACAACTATTTGAAAATCTGGAATCTGTGGGTGCAAAAAATAAAGATTTAGGCTTTAAAAGCCTTTAAAGATGTCCAAATGAAGTTCTTAGCAATGCATATTTCTAATCAAAGGTTTTGATATATTTACTCAAAACAACAGTTATTAATAAAAATTCACTTTTTAGGGTTAATATTCTTTTTGTCCTCATAGTCCGCAGACAGATAAGGAGAGGGACCCTGATTATGATTCTCTGCCCTCACAAACGTCCCAATCAGAGAGCTCTATGCTTCAGGTCATCTGTAGACCAGAGGCTACATCCAAAGAGGAGGCTTATACTTTTCACACTGTTCACAGTGAGTACATTGGACAGACAGTAATAACAGACACAACTGTAGTACATTATGTGCAATGTCATATCTTAACTTGTCTATCTACAGGAGAGAGACCTCGGAAACTGTACAATGAAAGAGCTCTAAACTTACCCCTTGGCGCAGAGCTCATCACTGGCAACATATGGTACAGTATCCTATTCTACTTTTCTTTTACAATCACATCAATTCATTTTAAATCAAAATTACGTTAAGAATAAAAACTGCTGATAGAGAGTTATAATGTTACCATCTCTCCATTAGTGATCTCCTTTCCACATCTTCGAATTCTGAGTGCCAGGATGGGTTAGCGGGAGGTCCTTCTGAATGCCCCTTTCAGCGACGCATCCTTCCAACTCGCCGACTCCGGCCCAGGAGAACCCATCCGGAAATATTCCAGGTCTAGAATCCTATTTTCCACACATTAATCTGGCTGTGATTCAACAAAACACAGAAAACATGTTGGTTGTTTTGGTTAAAAATACTTTATCTTAAAGAATTAGTCCTCTTCCAGAATAAAAAATTATGATAATTTACTCACCCCCATGTCATCCAAGATATTCATGTGTTTCTTTCTTCAGTCGAAAAGAATTAAGGTTTTTGAGGAAAACATTACAGGATTTTTCTCCATATAGTGGACTTCAATGGGAGCCAATGGGTTAAAGGTCCAAATTAAAAAAAAAAAAAGTACATTTTTTAGAAAATGACCATTTGTTTCACTAGATAAGACCCTTATTCCTCGGCTGGGATCATGTAGAGCCCTTTGAAGCTGCACTGAAACTGCAATTTGGACCTTCAACCCATTGGGTTCAACTGAAGTCCACTATATGGACAAAAATCCTAGAATGTTTTCCTCAAAAACCTTCATTTTTTTTGGCTGAAGAAAGAAAGACATGAACATTTTGTGAGTAAATTATCAATAATATTTTATTTTGAAAGTGAACTAATCCTTTAAAGGATAGTTCAACCAAAAATTAAAACTCAGTCAACATTTAACGAGGGCTTAAATATTTCTCGCACACAGGAGGAGGACTCCTTAGATGAATCATCCGAGACGTCAACCCAAGAGAAACCCTCAAGAAAGCTGTACTACAAGCTAAAGGTTTTTCCTGGGAAATGGGTGAACATATTGTATGATCGCTTAGCCCTGATGGCATTATTAGACAGGTGAGTGTGACAATGAAAGGGTTGACATTGCATTGCTATTCAAATACCACAGGAACACAAAGATGCACATTGTTTTTTTTTTGCAGGAACAAGGATATGACTGAAAACATGGTGGCTGTATTCTTAGCTTTCTTGGTGGCTTTTCTGGGGTTTGTGCTTCTAAATGAGGGCTGCTTCAAAGATATCTGGGTCTTTCAGTTCTGCCTGGTCATTGCTAGCTGTCAGTATTCCTTGCTGAAGGTACAGCGTTCCTTATTTTTACAGCCTGTTTTTGCTGAAAATGAATCTACTGTTAGGCTGCCTGCTAAAGCCTTTTATGTTTTATAGAGTGTTCAGCCAGATGCAGCTTCACCTACTCATGTGAGTTTACTGAAGAATCATTAAAAAATCATGTTTTTTGTTTAAAGAGATAGTTCACCCAAAAATAAAAATTTTGTCCTTAATTACTCACCGTCATGTTGTTCCAAATCCATAAGACCTTCGTTCATCTCCAGAACACAAATTAAGATGTTTTTGATGAAATCCGAGAGCTTTCTGACCCTGCATAGACAGCAACACAACTGACATGTTCATTGCCCAGAAATGTACTAAGGACATCATTAAAATAGTCCATGTGACATCAGTGTTTCAACCTTAAAAAAAGACAGGCAGGTTTGGAACGACATGAGGCTGAGTAATAAATGACAGATTTTCATTTTTGGGTGAACTATCCCTTTAATAGGATGAAGAAAGCTTCTACAAACAGTTTCTTTTTTCTTTTTCTTTACAGGGCCATAATCAAATTGTCATCTACAGCCGTGCTGCATATTTCTGTATGTTCTGTGGCCTTATTTGGGTTTTGGAAATAATGTTGAGAACACCAGACCTCCCTGTGTCCACCATCTATGGCATCACAATAGTAACGTCAGATGCCCTTCAGTACCTGCAAGACATTTTAGTCGGTATGTGATTTTGTGCATTGAAACATATGTTTGAAAAATTACAAATGGACGTACATGTAGTCAAACACGACTGATAGACATTTGACTTGATGTTGATCTGATCTTTTCAGGGTTTACATACTGCTTTCCGGTAACGTTCCTTCTGGGCCTCTTTCCGCAAATCAACACCTTTGTTATATACTTTTTAGAACAAATCGACATGCACTTTTTTGGAGGTACAGGTCTGTATCCATGCTAAATATTTTTTTTGATCAAATCATAGATAATTAAATATGATTACAAGTCAGAATCGGAAGAAACGAATGTTTCTGATTTCTGCTTAGCTGCAACTGGGCTCCCATCAGCCGTGTACTGCATAGTAAGAAGTCTTATAGCGCTGTCTTTACTCTACGGATTCTGTCTTGGCGCTTTGAAGGTAAGATCTGTTGGAATTATTTTAAATGAAAACATGCATTTAATCTGCTGGGATAAAAAGCTGTATATTTCAAAAATGAGAAGGTCATCAGTATAAATAGTTCCTTCTTTAATGCAATACAAGGTAGTTTTTAAGCTTGTAATTGCAATGGCATCTTTTGTGTAGGAACCTTGGGATGAACAGCATATTCCAGCCCTTTTCTCTGGTTTCTGTGCCCTGCTAGTGGTCCTGTCCTATCATCTTAGTCGACAAAGCAGCGATCCAGCTGTGTTATTGTAAGAGTGTGCACTTTCCACTGATCATTTGGTTAGGAACATTTTGAACTGCTGCCATAGTTTGAAGCCCTCAAAATATGCCAGTGCTCAGAAATCAAACGTTGTTTGTAATCACATATTTGTTTTTGTTTTTTTATCTCAGCTCATTGATTAAGTCCAAACTGATGCCATCACTTGGGCACGGTGAGGAAGAAGAGGAGGAAATATCTGCTGAGAGCACAGACCCTCTTCCAGAGAAACTCAGAGGCTCAGTGGTGGGTACCTTTGATTTATTTTAGTGAAAAATGTCTAATCAGATGTACACTACTGTTCAAAAGTTTTGAGTCAGTTAGATTTTTTTATGTTTTTGAAAAAAGCCTCTTATGTCTCTCTCATGTATTTGATTTAAAAATACAGTAAATACAGAATAATATGAAATATTATTACAATTTAAAATAATTGAGTAATATTTAAATATATTTTCAAATGTAATTTATTCCTGTGATGGCAAAGTTGAATTTTGAGCATCATTACTCCAGTTTTCAGTGTCACATGATCAGAAACCATTCTAATTTGCTGATTTGCTGTTCAAAAACTATTTTCTATTATTGTCAATGTTGAAAACAGTTGTGCTGCTTAATATTTTTGTGGAAATAATAATACCCTTTTTTATTCTTTGATGAATAGAAAGTCTGAAAGAATAGTATTTATTTGAAATAGAAATCTTAGTTTCTTAGTTTCTTTTAAATGGAATTGTAATATGTGCATCTAAGGAATCTTGTATTAATCATCATTTATATATTTTTATTCCAGAAAGAGATTTTACTGTCAGATCTGGTAGTCTGTATTCTCGCCTCGGTTTTGACCTTTGCAATAACAGCCAGCACGGTTTTCCTTTCACTACGGGCAAGTTACTCTTACTTGTACACTTCCTATACATGTATACAAAGACAGACAATGACTGCATATTCAATAAAGCTCATCTAACCTACTAACATGTTATGAACTAACAATTTTTTTTCAAATGCAGCCATTTGTGTCCATAGTGCTGTATGCATTAGCAGCCACTGTGGGCTTTGTCACCCACTATATCATCCCTCAGTTACGGAAACACCATCCCTGGCTGTGGATCTCTCATCCCGTGCTAAAGAGTAAGGAGTACTCACAGTTTGAACCCAGAGGTTAGTTTCCTGCACTTTAGTGATGTGTCTGCTGTAATACATTGTACATTATGAAAGGGATAGTTCACCCAAAAATGAAAATTCTGTCATTAATTACTCACCTTCATGTTTTTCCAAACCCGTAAGACCTTCATCTTCGGAACACAAATGAAGATATTTTTGACTAAATTTGAGCTTTTGAACGAAGGTCTTACAGGTTTGGAACAAGTGACTAATTAATGACAGAATTTTAATTTTTGGGTGAACTATCCCTTTAATGTTACTTAGTTTTAGTATACTATCTTTTCAGAGGATGCTCACTTGATGTGGTTTGAGCGTCTCTATGTGGGGCTGTTGACTTTTGAGAAGTACATCGTCTACCCAGCCATTGTCCTCAGTGCACTTACCAATGATGGCTTCGCCCTCAGCCATCGTAAGAAATTAGGAATACAGTAAGTATCCTTCCCCTTATTCCTGTTGACAATTTAAGACAGATCTTGGAAAATGAATTGATAATTTTGAAATTAATTAGTAAATCCCATAATTTATAAACGACTCTAACTATATAAATACATTAGCATTTTATATATACAGTTGAAGTCAAAGTTTACATACACCTTGCAGAATCGGCAAAAATGTTAATTATTTTACTAATAATTTTTTATTTAGTACCGGCCTGAATAAGATGTTTCACATAAAAGACATTTACATAGTCCACAAGAGTAAATAATAGTTGAATTTATAAAAATGAGCCTGTTTAAAAGTTTACATACACTTGATTCGTAATACTGTGAATGATCCACAGCTGTTTTTTGTTTTGTTTGTTTGTTTAGTGATAGTTGTTCATGAGTCTCTTGTTTGTCCTAAACAGTTAAACTGCCTGCTGTTCTTCAGAAAAATCATTCAGGTCCCACAAATTCTTTGGTTTTTTAGCATCTTTGTGTATTTGAACCTTTTCCAACAATGA
The DNA here is from genome assembly GCF_049309525.1 of Garra rufa. NCBI lineage: Eukaryota > Metazoa > Chordata > Actinopteri > Cypriniformes > Cyprinidae > Garra > Garra rufa. Next base: position 26,227,096 of record NC_133362.1, on the reverse strand, counting down.
CTGTATGATTTTGAGATCCATCTTTTCACACTGAGGACAACTGAAGGGACTCATATAACTATTACAGAAGGTTCAAACACTCACTGATGCTTCAGAAGGAAACACAATGTATTAAGAGCCAGGGGAGGAAACATTTTGGATTTGAAGATCGTGGTAAATTTAACTTATTTTGTATTCTGGGAAACATGTAAGTATATTCTGTAGCTTCTAAAGAGCAGTACTGAATGAAAGAAAAATATGATATTTAGGCAAAATAAAAAAATGTACACATCTTCATTCTGTTCAAAAGTTTACACCCCTGGCTCTTAATGCATTGTGTTTGATTGATTCTAAAGCATCAGTGAGCATTTGAAACTTCTTTAATGAGTATCTCTTATTCAGGTGAGTACTAAATAAAAAATAACATGCATTTTGTATGACCCCTCTTATTTAGTAAAATAATTAATATTTTGCAGATTCTGCAAGGTGTATGTAAACTTTTGACTTTCGCTGTATATATACTGTATATAGGCATTTCTTTATAACTTTATATTTATCAAAAGAATACTTTTTTAATTGTTAAATGTGTAATTTTTTTCCTAAAAAGTATTGATTAACACTGATGATGCAAAACAGAATATTAGAATGATTTCTGAAGAATCATGTGACACAGAAGACTTGAGTATTGGCTGTTTAAGATGAACTGAATAAATGAATTAATTAAAAAATAAATTAAAACAGAAAACAGTTATTTTAAATGGTAATATTTCACAATATTACAGTTTTTACTGTATTTTTGAAATAAATGCAGCCTTGGTGGGCAAAATTGATAAAGTAACACAATTTACTGAGCATTGTGGTGGTGTTAGCAGAAGTTAGCGTCAGACCTGTGTCAGAGTCACCCTGATTGGTTTTTGCTGTGCTTGGCTGTATGCTGCCTCTGCACCTGAGTGGCTCAGGTGTCTGTGTCTCGCTCCAGCTGTGATGTCTTGTTGATGACAGTTGCTGGGATGAAGCTTCTTCGTGCCTCCTTCTGCAATCCCAGCTACCAGTTCCTCACGCTCATCTTCACCATCATCTTCTTTGAGTTCGACTGCAGCAGTGCCTCTGAGACATTCCTGCTCAACTTCTTCCTCATGTCCATTGTCTTCAACAAGGTCAGTGCTGTGGGAGGGATTACAACTAATCATTTACAAAGCCCTACACATTTGTGTTAATTTAGCATTCATTAAGATACATTTAGTAAAATGGGTAATCTTATATGTCTGTAAGTCTGTAACTCTTTTTTTAGCTTAGAAAAAGATTACGTCTATTGTGCCAGACTATTGTTTAAAATAGCTCTCAGTCGACAGTACATTTAGTAACTAGTCCCAAAATAACTGTCTTTGTTGTCTTTCGAACTCATACAACAGCTCTTTGTTTTGTCAACAGCTGTGGGATCTACTCCACAAGCTTCACTTCATTCTGGTGTATATCGCCCCCTGGCAGATCGCATGGGGTAGTGCATTTCATGCATTCGCACAACCCTTCGCTGTACCTCATATCCTTACAATCTGTGCAGTTTCAGTGTTTATAATGGCGGTACATCCCGTGTAATATGTTCAGTCCTATTTTTAATCTGTTAGGCAAAGTTGCTGTAAATCAGGAATTTTTAAACTTTTTTAAGCCATTGAAATATAAGGATCCCCTTGCAAGGGACAGTCTTCCTAAAATACCATAAAGGCAACTATTTAAGAATACAGTTGAGGTCAAAAGTTTACATACACCTTGTGGAATCTGCAAAATGTTAATTATTTTACCAAAATAAGATAGATCGTACAATATGCATGGTATTTTTATTTAGTACTGACCTAAATATGATATTTTATATAAAAGATATTTACATATAGTCCACAAGAGAAAATAATAGTTGAATTCGTAAAAATGACCCTGTTCAAAGGTTTACATACTCTTGATTCTTAATACTGTGTTGTTACCTGAATGATTCACACCTGTGTTTTTTTTTTCAAAACCAAATTTGGTTTTTCAGAATTGTTGTGTATTTGAACCCTTTCCAACAATGACATTTGCCCTTTGAGATCCATCTTTTCACACTGAGGACAACTCAGGGACTCATATGCAACTAGTACAGAAGGTTCAAACACTCACTGATGCTCCAGAAGGCCACATGATGCATTAAGAGCCAGGGGGTAAAAATTTTTTCGAATTTAAAGATTAGGATAAATTTAACTCTTTTGTAGCTTCTAAAGGGCAGTACTAAATGAAAAAATATATATTTAGGCAAAATAAGAAAATTGTACACATCTTTATTCTGTTCAAAAGTTTACACCCCTGGCTCTTAATGCATAATTTTTTTTTCTTTCTGGAGCATCAGTGAGCATTTGAACCTTCTGTAATAGTTGCATATGAGGCCCCAGTTGTCCTCAGTGTGAAAAGATGGATCTCAAAATTGTACAGTCATTGTTGGAAAGGGTTCAAATACACAAAAAAGCTAAAAAAAAAAAAAAAAAAAAAAAAAAAAAAAAAGGATTTTTCTAAAGAACAGCTGGCAGTTTAACTGTTCAGGTCAAACAAGGGACTCATGAACAACTATCACTAAACCAAAAAACACAGCTGTGGATGATTCAGGCAACAACAGTATTAAGAATCAAGCATATGTACATATTTGAACAGGGTCATTTTTATAAATTCAACTATTTTCTCTTGTGGATTATATGTAAACATCTTTTATCTGAAATTTCTTATTCATGTCAGTACTAAATAAAAAATAACAAGCATTTTGTATGATCCCTCTTATTTTGGTAAAATAATTAACATTTTTTGATTCTGCAAGGTGTATGTAGAATTTTGACTTCAACTGTATGCTGTAAAAAATATTATTTGGAAAATATTTAATTATATTTATGTTACATTGACACTTCATCTTTTAGGTCAACAGAATTTGTGATTAATCTCATGACTTCCAGTCAGTGTTTAGAAAGCAGAATGAAATAAGATTGTAAAATTTGTTTAAATGTAAATAAGTCAGGTGCGATTTCTTATAATACTTCTTAGAGCACCAGATAGTGTCGATTATAGCACCTTTAAAGCACTGGGAATATGCTAAAAGCATCATACCTCCAAATGTAGTGCAAATATTTAGTTTTTTCCTTGACAGAGCAGCTCAGACTCTGCCATGCTGCTGCTGCAGACGTTCATCACGACGCTCTTCTACACACCACTCAGCCCTTTTCTTGGAAGCGCCATTTTTATCACCTCTTATCCACGGCCTGTAAAATTCTGGGAGAGGAACTACAAGTAAGCTGCCTTTTATTTTCAAATGTACATGAAATATGCATTCAACCTCAAGAGTGACGTAATGCACAATCAGCAAGCTGCACACACACTTGAGTGCAGGTTTCTGTCTTCTAGGGCACTAGAAAGAACAAGTGCATATTTCATTGTTTGGAGAACAGCTGTTGGGGCTGGACATGTTTGGCATGTACTTGCCTTGTTTCCTCAAGGACAAAGTTCCTTCATGGTTGCTGGGCTTTATCTGAAGTCCAACAGTCTGTAGCAGCAGAGAGAAAACCACACTATGTTGAATTATTGATGTAGTTTCCAACCACAAATGTGATGACACAGAATGTTTCTGTTGTTGATATTAAACTTGAATGGGGGTACCGGCACAGGCATCAGATTAAATGGGGTGTTTGACATGACGAAATATTTCACTGCATAAACTTTTCATTTGGTTTTTCAGCACAAAACGAATTGACAATTCCAACAGCCGACTGGTGTCTCAGGTTGACAAAGAGACTGGTAAATACTGTCTTTATCTATACACATATTACCACACACTCACTAAATAGTTGAAAAATGAATACAAAATGTTTGTTTTTCCATTTGTGTTCAAAAAATAATTCACCCAAAAATGAAAATTCTGTCATTAATTACTCATCTTGTTCCATTTTTTGACAAAATCCGTGAGCTTTCTGACCACCCTGCATAGACAGCAATGCAACTGACACATTCAAGACCATAGCAATGTCCTTACTACCTTTCTGGGCCTAAAGCTCCAAAAGCCTCATAAAAGTGGATTACATAAGTTGTGTGCCATATTCCAAGTCTTTTAAATTATTTAGTAAAGTTGTTCTCAATCTTTTTGACTTGAACAGTATTCGAAGGCACCCCTGTCTAGGCTAAAATTTAGATTTTTTTTTTTCGTGTTAATTTAAGATTTATTAAGATAATTAATATTTAATAGTTAAGACTTATTCTGCCCTCTGGTTGAAAACCACTGATTTATTCTATCTTATTTATTTTATATATAGCATTTTAAGCTGCATATTAAAATTGCTGAGAACATTTTGTCATATTAAAAACCCTAAAGTATGTTGTCTTTTAATATAAAATGTCATATTTATGAAACATTTTTACTCACATTTCTTAATTCTTTCATATATGTATTTATATATTACTTACAGTATATTGCACATTTATTTATTTTTATTTTATTTTGTGATACATTTTTAAATCTACATTTTTAACTGATAAAATAGAAACAAACTGCCTATCAATAATGTTCAGTTGTTAAGATTAGAAGCTTAAAATTAGATATGCTATGATGTTTTCTTTTTTAAACAAAATCTATTATTTATGGAAAATCTTGACGATGATAGCTCTCAAATAAAATTAGTGACCTCACTATCACGTTTTCAGATTAATTAATGTCAAATGTCATTTTTTTTTATTCTTTTGGAGTTTGACAGACCTTTCACTTTCAATATATGAAAAAGAATGTCCAGAACATTCTTCAAATATTGTGTTAGGATGTAGGATTTAATTTCTTAAAGAGATAGTTCACCCAAAAATGAAAATTCTGTTATTGATTTCTCACCTTCATGTTGTTCAGAACCTGTAAGACCTGTGTTCATCTTCAAAACACAAATTAAGATTTTTTTATGAAATCAAAAAGCTCTCTGACCCTCCATAGACAGCAAGGGTACTACCACAGTCAAGGCACAGAAACATAGAAAGGGCAACATTAAAATATTCCAGGTGGCATCAGTGGTTCAACCGTAATTTTATGAAGCTACGAAAATACTTTTTGTGTGCAAAGAAAACAAAAATAACAACATTATTCAACAACTCTTATCCTCTGAGTCACCCTAGTGCCATTATAGAGTGCCATGACTGTTTACTGCCTTTCTTGGCCTTGAACGTGTCAGTTGTGTTGCTGTCTATGCAGGGTCAGAAAGATCTTGGAGTTCATTAAGATATAATTTGTGTTCTGAAGATGAACGAAGGTCTTACGGGTTTGGAACAACATGAGGTTGAGTAATTAATGACAGAATTTTCATTTTTGGGTTAACTCCAAAAATGCATAAAGGTTCCGTATTACTGTAAACACAGTTCGAATTTTTTGAGTAAGTCAGATGTTGTTTTAGGATGCCATATCTCTACTATTACTGAAGACACAACAGTGTCCTGATATGTTTTTAAATAAAAATGTTCAGTCATTATATGCTCACCATGTAGGCTGTGATGACAACAACCTCAACTCGATCTTCTATGAGTACCTGACGCGCTCCTTGCAGCATTCTTTATGTGGAGACCTGATGTTGGGCCGCTGGGGGAATTACTGCGCTGGAGATTGCTTCATCCTGGCTTCTGACTACCTTAATGCACTTGTTCACCTCATCGAAGTCGGCAACGGTCTGGTCACCTTCCAGCTACGAGGCCTGGAGTTCAGGGGTAAGTGGTTTTAACATTATATTGTCACACTGATGTCAATGTTCCCTCTCCTCACCGTGACTTTCTTATTTCCTCAGGTACTTACTGTCAGCAGCGGGAGGTGGAGGCCATCACAGAGGGTGTAGAGGAGGATGATTCTTGCTGCTGCTGTGAGCCGGGTCATTTGCCCCATGTTCTGTCTTGCAATGCTGCTTTTAACCTCCGCTGGCTGGCCTGGGAGGTGACCACCACTAAGTATCTGCTGGAGGGCTACAGCATCAGTGAGAACAACGCTGCTACCATGCTGCAAGTTTATGACTTACGCAAGCTGCTCATCACTTACTACCTTAAGGTACCAGCAACACTGTTGTGGGACCCTCATGTAATTCCAAACTCATAAGATTCATTCATCTTCGGAACACAAATTAAGATATTTTTATTGAAAACCGAGAGTTTTCTGACCCTGCATAGACAGCAATGCAACTACCACGTTTACAGCCAGAATGGTAGTAAGGACATCAGTGGTTCAACCTTAAAGGGATAGTTCACCCAAAAATGAAAATTTGATGTTTATTTGCTTACCCCCAGGGCATCCAAGATGTAGGTGACTTTGTTTCTTCAGCAGAACACAAACAAAGATTTTTAACTAAAACTGGTGCAGTCTGTCGGTCATATAATGGCAGTGGATGGGCACCAAACCTTTAAAAGTAAAACAAAACATGCACAGACAAATCCAAATTACACCCTGCGACTCGTGACGATACATTGATGTCCTAAGACACGAAACGATCGTTTTTTGTGAGAAACTGAACAGTATTTATATCAATTTTTACCTTTGATACACAGCCACGTCCATCTGTCCTGAGCACGAGCTCAGCGTCCGGCTGGTGACATGTGAACGCGCTCTGGCGTAGTATACGCAAACGCCGGAAGCGATCTGTCGCATGTATACGACACTCATTATTTACACAGTGCACAGAGATTGTGGGTATAGCGGCTATTCAAAATGGTAATTACTTGCGCTTATCCTGATTGTTCAAACCGATTTAAAGCTAAAAGATTACATTTGCTTGCGCAAAACTCATCCGGGACTTTTTACCGATTTCCTCTTACGGTGTTTGCGTATTCTACGACAGAGCGCGTACACATGTAACGAGCCGGATGATAAGCTCGTGCTCATGACAGATGGACGTGGCTGTGTATCAAAGGTAAAAAATGATATAAATACTGTTAAGTTTCTCGCAAAAAACGATCGTTTCGTGTCTTAGGACATCAATGTATCGTCACAAGCTGCAGGGTGTAATTTAGATTTGTCTGTGCATGTTTTTTTTTTTTTACTTTTAAAGGTTTGGTGCCCATCCACGTCCATTATATGGCTGGCAGTACCGCTTTGAGTTAAAAATCTTCGTTTGAAGAAACAAAGTCACCTACATCTTGGATGCCCTGGGGGTAAGCAAATAAACATCAAATTTTCATTTTTGGGTGAACTATCCCTTTAATGTTATGAAGCTATGAGAATACATTTTGTGTGTAAAAGGTAACTGAAAAAAAACCTGAAAACTGAATGAAGTACCTACAATGTTCTTGATTTACTGTGGCAGGTTTATGTTTTGATATGCTGTAGTGAGATGGACAACATTCACATCTTTTCAATCATTTCTATCTTCAGAGTATCATTTACTACCTGGTGATCAACCCCAAGATGCAGATATGGGTTAAAGACCAGTCCATGCAGGAAGCCCTGCAGTCATACACTAAATGGCATCACATCGAGAAGGACCCGGCTGTGTTCAGCATGAAGATTGATGAGGACTACGTCCACTGTCTGCAGGGAGTCACCAGAGCCAGCTACTGTAATGTCTACCTGGAGTGGATCCAATACTGTGCCAACAAACTAGAAGAGGTGAGGAGACACAAATGCTATTTATTAGTGTGACCGAAGGCTGATACAATGATGGAAAAAAAACAGTGTGTGACTGATTTCCAAATGCTCTTTTGGTAAAACAGTTGAGCTGTTCTTTGCAATTATACACTGTTAAAGGATTAGTTCACTCCTGAATTAAAATGTCCTGATAATTTACTCATCCCTATGTCACCCAAGATGTTTATGTTTTTCTTTCTTCAGTTGAAAAGAAATTAAGGTTTTTGAGGAAAACATTCCAGGTCCAAACTGCAGTTTCAGTGCAGCTTCAAAGGGCTCTAAACGATCCCAGACGAGGATCTTATCTAGCAAAATGATTGATCATTTTCTAAAACAAATAAAAATGTGTATACTTTTTAACCACAAATGCTCGCCTTGCACTCTGCGATGCACGTCTGTGTCTACACATATTATCAGGGCCCTATGCTTACTTTACTTTTTAGAATCACTTGTGCTCCTAACTTAAAAAATTTAGGAGCACAGTCGGAATTTTAGGAGGAACTTCTAATCAATAATCAAAAAATCTGATAAAAAAAAAATATATATATTTTTTTACTTTTTAAATTTTCAAATTAAAACAACAGAACAAGAATGAGTTACCAATCAAATTAAATCAGTATTAACAGTTGTACTAATTGTACTACAGAGGTGACACAGAAGAACACTTAAGTGGCTTGTAGGTGTATTTTCAAATGTTTAATGAGGCTCAGTGGTGACAAGAGTGCAATCAAATTCGTAAATTCATGTTGAGATTAATGTTTTAAATATAAAAGTTTGAATACAGAAATATTAAACGATTTAAATAACTGAAAGATACTTTAAAAATGAAACTAAATCTGCCAGTAGGTGGCGCCAAGTCACTGATTTAATTACTGAATCATATCATTCATTTGATTTGTTCAAACAGCTGATTCATTCAGGAATAAAGCAAATGACTGTCTTTATGAATGGGAAATTGAATCAATGACTCACTAGATTCATTTAAAAATGCACGCTCATTCATAAACAAAACACAGCTGTGTTTGAATTCAAAGGCGCAGTGGCTCAGTTGTGACTTGTTCCAGACTAATTTTGATGATGAAATCAGGCAATAGTGTTATAGTAAGACACTACCAGTCAAAGGTTTGAACACACTTCCCCATTAAAGAGAATAGCAAATGCAACTGAAATGGTCGCACTGTAGAGCACTGGTTATGTAATAAAGCCCTTTGAAGCTTCACTGAAAAAAAAAAAAATGAAGGTGAATACATCATGAGGAAATTTTTATTTAGGAGTGAACTGATCCTTTAAGGTGATCTAAAGTTAGGAATCATACATCTAAAGTTTCATTCTTTTGTCCTCAGCCAGTAGATAGTGATGAAGATTCTCCACTGGTTACATTGTGTTTCGCTCTATCTGTTCTTGGACGGAGATCTCTCAGCACAGCAGCACATAACAGATCTAACAGGTATATTTCTTAACATTAGTCCTGTAAACCTCAACAGATTAATAATATTAAGACAATATATGATAATTGTTAGTTCAATGGATGTTATTTCACATTTCAATTGTTTCCTCCACAGTCTGGAGTCATTCCTCTATGGCTTCAACACACTCTTCAAAGGTGACTTCCGTATTGCTGCTAAGGATGAATGGGTTTTTGCTGACATGGACTTGCTACAGACAGTGGTGGCCCCAGCCGTGAGAATGAGTCTGAAACTTCACCAGGTGAGATAATTAGACAGTGTTTGGATACTGCATAACGTGACTGATTGTTCACATTTCCTTTAGTATAACCTCAATAATTTGACTCATACAGGACCACTTCACAAGCCTGGAGGAGACGGAGGAGCCTGCTGTGCTGTACGAGGCCATAAGCAGCTATAAAACCAGTCTAGTGATATGTCACGAGAGCGACCCCGCCTGGAGAAGAGCAGTACTGTCCAGTCGAGAGACACTGCTCACGCTCCGGCACATGGTAGATGAAGGCGCAGATGAGTACAAGATCATTATGCTCTACAAGCGCCATCTCAGCTTCAAAGTCATAAAGGCAAGAAATATATTTTTTATGGTGTTCAATTAAAGTTTAGTTTGAATTTCATTCATTTGTAAAATTAATAATAAAAACAAATTTTTCACTTTTGATTTTAGTTTTTAGAGATTCTTTAAATCACATAATCCAATATTGATTGTTTTTTTTCTAGGTTATAAGTTGTAGTTTTAGTTCATGTGGTGCATATACAGTTGAGGTTAAAAGTTTACATACCCCTTGCAGAATCTACAAAATGTTAATTGTTTTAACCAAAATAAGCAGAATTATACAATATACATGATATTTTTTATTTATTACTGACCAGAATAAGATATTTCACACAAAATATGTTTACATATAGTCCACAAGAGAAAATAATAGTTGAATTTATAAAAATGACTCCGTTCAAAAGTTTACATACATATGATTCTTAATACTGTGTTGTTACCTGAATGATCCACAGCTGTGTTGTTGTTGTTGTCGTTGTTTTAGTCCTGAACAGTTAAATTGCCCGCTGTTCTTCAGAAAAATCCTTCAGGTCCCACAAATTCTTTGGTTTTTCAGCATTTTTGTGTATTTGAACCCTTTCCAACAATGACTGTATGATTTTGAGATCCATCTTTTTACACTAAGGACAACTGAGGGACTCATATGCAACTATTACAGAAGGAAAGAAAAACACTGCATTAAGAGCCAGGGGTGTAAACTTTTGAACAGAATGAAGATGTGTACATTTTTCTTATTTTGCCTAAATATCATCTTTTTTTTTATTTAGTACTGCCCTTCAGAAGCTACAGAAGATACTTACTTGTTTCCCAGAAGACAAAATAAGTTAAATTTACCCTGAAGCATCAGTGAGCATTTGAACCTTCTGTAATAGTTGCATATGAGTCCCTCAGTTGTCCTCAGTGTGAAAAGATAATTCTCAAAATCATGCTGTCATTGTTGGAAAGGGTTAAAATACACAAAAATGCTAAAAAAAAAACCAAAGAATTTGTGGGACCTGAAGGGTTTTTCTGAAGAACAGCGGGCAGTTTAACTGTTCAGGACAAACAAGGGCTCATGAACAACTATCATTAAACAAAAAACTGCTGTGGATTATTCAGGTAACAACACAGTATTAGGAATTTTTTTTTTAAAAATATATTTTTTAAGAAATAAAGAAATTTACTTTTTTCTTGTCGACTATATATAAATGTCTTTATGTGAAATATCTTATTCAGGTCAGTATACAAATAACATGTATTTTGTATGATCCCCCTAATTTTGGTAAAATAATTAACATTTTGCAGATTCTGCCAGGTGTATGTAAACTTTTGACCACAACTGTATATAACAATGAAATAAATGATTTGTGGTCACTATTTGCAATTCAGATATTCAGGCCTAATAGATTTCTATGTTAATTATGTTCTTAGACTAATTGTTACACCTTTTTATTGCCATCTTTTCATTCAGATAAATAAAGAATGTGTGCGAGGGCTGTGGGCAGGTCAGCAGCAGGAGCTCGTCTTCCTCCGGAACCGCAATCCTGAGCGTGGAAGCATTCAGAACTCAAAGCAGGCTCTTCGAAACATGATCAACTCCTCCTGTGACCAGCCGCTGGGTTACCCCATGTTTGTGTCCCCACTCACCACATCGTATATGGGAACTCACAAGCAGATCAGGAACATATGGGGCGGCCCTCTCAGTTTGGAGAGCATTCGCACCTGGCTGCTCTCTAGATGGTTTCGGTATGTATGAGGCATTAAATGTTAACTAAAAATTAAAATAGAGTCTACATCTACATCTTGGATGGCTTGAGGGTTCATTTTGGGAACTGTGAACTGTTTCTTTAAAAGGCTCTTTCTCTGGATATTCTTTCTAGTCTGTCTTCTTCTAAACCTTCCTTGCACTTTCTAGGGTAAGAAAGGATAACCTTACCAGCTGTAACAGTGGCATGAACATGGAGGATGTGGATTGTGCTGGTTCCTCTTTAAGCCAGAATCATAACTCTGCCACATCCCAGAGCCTAAGCCTTTATCATGGCCGCCCTCGCAGCTCCCAGTCCAGACACCACGGAGGTCAGAACACAGTAGGAATTTGTACACACTGTAGTCCTAAAGGCTGTAAGAAAATGAATATGTTTGTTAAAATAATACTTTTCCTTACAGCTCACCGGGAGTATCGCAGTCGCTCAGTGCAACCTCAGGGCCAGCGCCCCCCTGTCACCAGCCGATCGGGTCCCATCCTGGACAGTCAGCATGGCTCGGGCTCTGGAGGCCCTTGGCTGGTGCAGCGCCTCTCCAACAGCCAACTGTCCTTCAACACCTCCTCCATCGCCTCCGTCTTTTCCCAGGTGCCTCGTTTGTCCACAACAGGGCCTTTGGCTTCAGCCACAGGTCAGCATCGCTCCAGCCAGGTGTCTTCCTCCAGCTCCACGCTGAGCCTGTTGTTCGGCAAGCGGAGCTTCTCTAGCGGTTTGGTCATCTCGGGACTCTCTGCAGCTGAGGGGGGAAACACCAGCGATACGCAGTCCTCAAGCTCTGTCAACATCGTCTTGGGCCCGTCCTGTCGCTCCAGTCGTGCAACTCAAGTGAGATGATTGAAGTGTCTTTGAAGTGTTTTTACAATGATGTACAAAATGTTTTGTTGTTAATGGATTTTTAAGAAACAAAAGCTTGCGGGAATCGACCACTATGAGCCTCCAGAAGATATACAAAGGAATTTGTCAATTTTCACCAAATGTTAATTCCCCATTCAAATTTTTTAGTCAATCTAGACTTACAAATCTATGGAAGCCTGTTTCCGCACTGAATAAAAAAATTTAAAAAGGTAATTGCAACTTTTTTTCTTAAAACCATGTGTTTGTATTTCTCAGAATTGTGACCCTTTATCTCACAATACTGATTTTTTAAAACTCAGAATTGCTTAAAGTTTGTCTTTTTGTCTTTTTTGTCAAAATAGTGAGATATAAACTTGCAATTGCGAGTTATAATGTCAGACATTGTTATAATGTCAAATTCTAAGACTTTTTTCTTAGAATTATGAGTTTACATCTCACAATTCTGCAAAAATATCAGTCTTTTTTTCTCCTCAGAACTGAACTTTATAACTCACAACTGAGTTTATATCTCACAGTTATAAAATAAAAGTTAGAATTCCGAGATACAAACACAGTTCTGAGGAAACAAGTCTGAATTGCTAGTTTATATCTCACAATTCTGACTTTAGAACACTGACTTTAGAACTGCGAGTTATTAAGTCAGAATCGTGAGATATAAACTGTGGAACTGAGAAAATGTCAGTCTTTTTTCCCTTTAAGAAATGGTCTTTGTAACTCACAATTGAGAGTTTAAACCTGACAAGTCTGAGAAAAAAGGTTCAAATGCACAGTTCTAAGAAAAAAAAAGTCAGAATTAACATGCAAAGTAAGAATAAAAAATGTCATTATTACCTTTTTATTTTTTATTCAGTGGTGGAAATAGGCTTCCATACAAAGCAGAGGCTAGTGAAACACTTAAAAAAAACAGAAGGATATATATAAAAGGCTCTTATATATTATATATATGTATATGTATATATAATGCACTTCAAAATCAATTTTTTGGACTAAACCAATATTATCTGCCATCCATCTGCATTTAACATTATTTTTATTAAATAATGCATTTATGTCCCTAAAAAGGGAATTATTTAAAATATTTGTAAGGAGCTAGTCGCAGTGTAATATTTTTGTTTTGGTGGATTAATATTATATATTATATAATGTTACGGAAGATTTCATGTGACATTGAAGATTGAATAGCTGCTAAAACTTCAGCTTTACCAACACAAATTACATTTTCAAATATATTAAAATATAAAGCTGTTTAAATTGTAATAGTATTTACAGTATTACTGTATATTAAATCAAATAAATGAGAAACGCAAGATGTTTCTTTTAAAAACATTTAAATATCTTACTGACTCCAAACTTTTGAGTGGTAGATATAACTACAAAAGTTCTGGACTTCTCATGGGGAAGCAGTTTAGAAAAATGTTATCTTAAGTAGGTTTTTACATCTTTAATTTGAATTGTTGAGTTAAATTTGAATGTACCTAAATCAACCTATACTCCCTCTCCTCTTCCTTCTCCTTTCAACCATTTTTTCTTTTTATCATAATCATAGTATCATAAATAAGTGACTATTACAGATTTGTAGTTTAGAGTAAAAAATTGTTGCTGAAATTGTTCAAAATCTTTCTTTCAGCAATGGACATCAGAGACGTACGAGAGCATAGATGCCACCTCCACCATTGCCACAGGACCCAAGGTCCACAGCACAGACAAGAGCCAAGACGACTCCACTTCTGCCTTCCACGAGGCTCCGGAGGAAAGGACCATATGAGACCACAACCACCAAATGCCTCAGCCCAGCATGATCAAAACTCCTGAGCCCTCAAGTAATGTACATTACAGACGTCTTTTTGTAAAACAAAACATCTGCCATGTGTAGAAACGTAAGTATCCTATTTAAGGGAAAAGAACCGCTCTTCCAAAAAAAGAAAAGAAAAAGATGAACAGGCAGAAAATCATGTGAGATTAAATGGTGGAATCTGATGACTATTTACATTTGCACCTTGAGTGCATGCACTTCATGAACACCATCACTCACAGCGGTGATTATTTTTATAGCGTGGCAAAATAAGAGGTGTTGCTCAAGTAATGTAAGATCACATGACTAAAGAAAGTGTCAGGTATGGTGACATAGTAGTTTTCTTGCACACTGCTGTTTTGAAATGTGTTGTGATCCAGATGTGTCATTGGTATATATTAACGTACAAGCACTACAAGGATTCTGAACTGGTTATTGATGCATTAAAAGCAGTGATGAGAATTTTTTTATTTCTGTAAATCTTTCAAAAAGAAAGAAAAACAACTAAAAGTTGCCATGTTCACTCTTTGGCACACAGTGTGTATGCACTTTCCTCTGATATTCTACCATTAATAATATGATTAATTGGCCCACAGAAAACCCCTGAGTATGGCAAGCACGATCTCAAGAGTTGAAGACTGTGTACTACTTTATTCATAAATTCCTCCAGGAACTAAAATGAGGATGGAGGAGTTCCATGGATCTGGAACTAGAGTTGATAAAAGCAAAATGTGCATTTTTACTATGGGAAATGTGGGGCTTCCAGTTTATTTATTATGTGATGGGGGTCTGTATGATGTGTTGTAATATCAAATATTTCATGGTAAGTCTAGCCCTTTAATATTATTTGCATATTATAATGCTCCCATAAATAGGGAGATCTCAAAAACCTAAAATACACTCCCATTAACACAATTTGAATAAAAAAATGTTGAAAAGAATCTGAATTTTGTCCTTATTCATTTCATTTTATGTCTGTATACAATATCAATCAAATGTTTTTCTCATGATCCATTTTGAGCTAAAATCTTATGATTAAATAATTAAAAATTGTTTCGTGAACAAATATTTGTGCCTATGTAGGAAAGCAATTTTAAATGTGTTATTACAATTTCATTTTAATTGCCGAGGAATTATCATCCTTTCATTTGTGTTATTTCATATTTCTGATGATTTCATTATTATTGAAAATGTGGAAAATAGTTGTCTCCAGGCTTTTGGCTGCCACTGTATATGATTTGAATCACAATTTTTGCTAAATTTGTAAAGACTTGTCTAAAACACGTAGAGCATTTATTTACATATATGGGCCATTCTACAGAATTGGTTCAAAGTCAGAGTTGCAAGCTGTATAATATCCAAGGTACACATTTCTAGTCATCGTGCGCTTAATTCTCATATTGGATTTTCAGGAAGTTTTGGAACTCTCCCCAAATTTGTCACTATCGAAACACAGTAATAATAATTTATTTAGATTATGTTTACATCTACCTTGTAAAAATTCGTTTAGCTATTTTACTAAAATGATTTAAGGGGTAAATCAGTAACAATTACAATTTTAACAATATTTCAAGTGTGATCTACAAGATTTTCTTGTATTTTGAATCCAATCTTTCTTTGTAAAAGGCATAAAGTTGATCATACTGATTTCCAACTCATTAGTTTGAATATACGTTGAACCAGACACTATCATAACATCTTAGTCGATAATTCAATATAATTTATTTTTGACAAGACATCCAATGTTTGGGTTGCGACTAGACATTTTCGGTAGTGACAGTAGCATTTTAGTAGTGACCGCATCACATTACAGAACTTTAACCCACATACTAAAATAGTAAAAATTTGCATAACTTGTGCAACCTGACAAGATACTTTTGGGCCCAGCGCAAAGACGCTAATCAGCACATGGTTAACTACCACCGTTCTGAACAGTTCTTAAACTAAATTTTATGGAAAAACGCCCCAAAAAACAATGATGCAACCAAAACTTTACCAAATGTTTCAGTTGTGATTGTTTTGTTAGTGACAATTTTAGATACTTTTGAACCTCAAAACTCAAAGTCAAAACTTTGGACACACTTGACTTAATGTTTTTTTTAGTCAAATATTAATTATTAAAAAACTTTATATATATATATATATATTTCTTTTTTTTATTTATTTATTTTTTTTATTTTATGTTTTATATTTTATTTTCAAATACAAATTGTGCCAAGAAATTATTCGCTTTTTTTCTTAAAAA